>NC_135617.1:43150454-43453484 GCF_053574225.1 Canis aureus | reverse complement strand
GATTCAATCCAAACTAGAAGTCCTAATGACGAGGGTTAACGAGGTGGAAGAACGAGTGAGTGACAGAGAAGACAAGTTGATGGCAAAGAGGGAAACTGAGGAAAAAAGAGACAAACAATTAAAAGACCATGAAGATAGATTAAGGGAAATAAACGACAGCCTGAGGAAGAAAAACCTACGTTTAATTGGGGTTCCCCAGGGCGCCGAAAGGGACAGAGGGCCAGAATATGTATTTGAACAAATCCTAGCTGAAAACTTTCCTAATCTGGGAAGGGAAACAGGCATTCAGATCCAGGAAATAGAGAGATCCCCCCCTAAAATCAATAAAAACCGTTCAACACCTCGACATTTAATAGTGAAGCTTGCAAAATCCAAAGATAAAGAGAAGATCCTTAAAGCAGCAAGAGACAAGAAATCCCTGACTTTTATGGGGAGGAGTATTAGGGTAACAGCAGACCTCTCCACAGAGACCTGGCAGGCCAGAAAGGGCTGGCAGGATATATTCAGGGTCCCAAATGAGAAGAACATGCAACCAAGAATACTTTATCCAGCAAGGCTCTCATTCAAAATGGAAGGAGAGATAAAGAGCTTCCAAGACAGGCAGCAACTGAAAGAATATGTGACCTCCAAACCAGCTCTGCAAGAAATTTTAAGGGGGACTCTTAAAATTCCCCTTTAAGAAGAAGTTCAGTGGAACAATCCACAAAAACAAGGACTGAATAGATATCATGATGACACTAAACTCATATCTGTCAATAGTAACTCTGAACGTGAACGGGCTTAATGACCCCATCCAAAGGCACAGGGTTTCAGACTGGATAAAAAAGCAGGACCCATCTATTTGCTGTCTACAAGAGACTCATTTGAGACAGAAGGACACCGACAGCCTGAAAATAAAAGGTTGGAGAACCATTTGCCATTCAAATGGTCCTCAAAAGAAAGCAGGGGTAGCCATCCTCATATCAGATAAACTAAAATTTACCCCGAAGACTGTAGTGAGAGATGAAGAGGGACACTATATCATAATTAAAGGATCTATCCAACAAGAGGACTTAACAATCCTCAGTATATATGCCCCGAATGTGGGAGCTCCCAAATATTTAAATCAATTAATAACCAAAATGAAGAAATACTTAGATAATTATACCCTTATACTTGGTGACTTCAATCTAGCTCTTTCTATACTCGATAGGTCTTCTAAGCACAATATCTCCAAAAAGACAAGAGCTTTAAATGATACACTGGACCAGATGGATTTCACAGATATCTACAGAACTTTACATCCAAACTCAACTGAATACACATTCTTCTCAAGTGCACATGGAACTTTCTCCAGAATAGACCACATACTGGGTCACAAATCGGGTCTGAACCGATACCAAAAGATTGGGATTGTCCCTTGCATATTCTCAGACCATAATGCCTTGAAATTAGAACTAAATCACAAGAAGAAGTTTGGAATGATTTCAGACATGTGGAGGTGAAGGGCCATCAGCTAAAAGATGAAAGGGTTAACCAGGAAATTAAGGAAGAATTAAAAAGATTCATGGAAACTAATGAGAATGAAGATACAACCATTCAAAATCTTTGGGATGCAGCAAAGGGGGAAATACATCGCAATACAAGCATCCATTCAAAAACTGGAAAGAACTCAAGTACAAAAGCTAACCTTACACATAAAGGAGCTAGAGAAAAAACAGCAGATGGACCCTACACCCAGCAGAAGAAGAGAGTTAATTAAGATTCGAGCAGAACTCAACGAAATCGAGACCAGAAGAACTGTGGAACAGAAACAAAACCAGGAGTTGGTTCTTTGAAAGAAGTAATAAGATAGATAAACCATTAGCCAGCCTTATTAAAAAGAAGAGAGAGGAGACTCAAATTAATAAAATCATGAATGAGAAAGGAGAGATCACTACCAACACTAAGGAATTACAAACGATTTTAAAAACATATTATGAACAGCTATACGCCAATAAATTAGGCAATCTAGAAGAAATGGACACATTCCTGGAAAGCCACAAACTACCAAAACTGGAACAGGAAGAAAAAGAAAACCTGAACAAGCCAATAACCAGGGAGGAAATTGAAGCAGTCATCAAAAACCTCCCAGGGCACAAAAGTCCAGGGCCAGATGGCTTCCCAGGGGAATTCTATCAAACATTTAAAGAAGAAACCATACCTATTCTACCAAAGCTATTTGGAAAGAAAATTATTCACCATGACCAAGTAGGATTTATCCCTGATGTGCAAGGCTGGTTCAACACCCGTAAAACAATCAATGTGATTCATCATATCAGCAAGAGAAAAACCAAGAACCATATGATCCTCTCATTAGATGCAGAGAAAGCATTTAACAAAATACAGCATCCATTCCTGATCAAAACTCTTCAGAGTGTAGGGATAGAGGGAACTTTCCTCAACATCTTAAAAGCCATCTACAAAAAGCCCACAGCAAATATCATTCTCAATGGGGAAGCACTGGGAGCCTTTCCCCTAAGATCAGGAACAAGACAGGGATGTCCACTCTCACCACTGCTATTCAACATAGTACTGGAAGTCCTAGCCTCAGCAGTCAGACAACAAAAAAAATAAAAGGCATTCAAATTGGCAAAGAAGAAGTCAAATTCTCCCTCTTCGCAGATGACATGATACTCTACATAGTAAACTCAAAAGACTCCACCCCAAGATTGCTAGAATTCATACAGCAATTTGGTAGCGTGGCAGGATACAAATCAATGCCCAGAAATCAGTGGCATTTCTATACACTAACAATGAGACTGAAGAAAGAGAAATTAAGGAGTCAATCCCATTTACAATTGCACCCAAAAGCATAAGATACCTAGGAATAAACCTAACCAAAGAGGTAAAAGATCTATACCCTAAGAACTACAGAACACTTCTGAAAGAAATGGAGGAACACACAAAGAGATGGAAAAATATTCCATGCTCATGGATTGGCAGAATTAATATTGTGAAAATGTCAATGTTACCCAGGGCAATTTACACGTTTAATGCAATCCCTACCAAAATACCATGGACTTTCTTCAGAGAGTTGGGACAAATTATTTTAAGATTTGTGTGGAATCAGAAAAGACCCTGAATAGCCAGGGGAATATTAAAAAAAGAAAGCTGTAGCTGGGGGCATCACAATGCCAGATTTCAGGTTGTACTACAAGGCTGTGGTCATCAAGACAGTGTGGTACTGGCACAAAAACAGAAACATAGATCAATGGAACAGAATAGAGAATCCAGAAGTGGACCCTCAACTTTATGGTCACTAATATTTGACAAAGGAGGAAAGACTATCTACTGGAAAAAAGACAGTCTTTTCAATCAATGCTGCTGGGAAAATTGGACATCCACATGCAGAAGAATGAAACTAGACCACTCTCTTGCACCATACACAAAGTCAAACTCAAAATGGATGAAAGATCTAAATGTGAGACAAGATTCCATCAAAATCCTAGAGGAGAACACAGGCAACACCCTTTTTGAACTCGGCCACAGTAACTTCTTGCAAGATACATCCATGAAGACAAGAGAAACAAAAGCAAAAATGAACTATTGGGACTTCATCAAGATAAGAAGCTTTTGCACAGCAAAGGATACAGTCAACAAAACTCAAAGACAACCTACAGAATGGGAGAAGATATTTGCAAATGACGTATCAGATAAAGGGCTGGTTTCCAAGATCTATAAAGAACAGATTAAACTCAACACCAAAGAAACAATCCAATCATGAAATGGGCAAAAGACATGAAGAGAAATCTCACAGAGGAAGACATAGACATGGCCAACAAGCACATGAGGAAATGCTCCGCATCACTTTTCATCAGGGAAATACAAATCAAAACCACAATGAGATACCACCCCACACCAGTGAGAATGGGGAAAATTAACAAGGCAGGAAACCACAAATGTTGGAGAGGATGTGGAGAAAGGGGAACCCGCTTGTACTGTTGGTGGGAATGTGAACTGGTGCAGCCACTCTGGAAAACTGTGTGGAGGTTCCTCAAAGAGTTAAAAATAGACCTGCCTTACGACCTAGCAATTGCACTGCTGGGGATTTACCCCAAAGATACAAATGCAATGAAACCCCGGGACACCTGCACCCGATGTTTATATCAGCAATGTCCACAATAGCCAAACTGTGGAAGGAGCCTCGGTGTCCTTCGAAAGATGAATGGATTAAGAAGATGTGGTCTATGTATACAATGGAATATTGCTCAGCCATTAGAAATGACAAATACCCACCATTTGCTTCGACGTGGATGGAACTGGAGGGTATTATGGTGAGTGAAATAAGTTAATTGGAGAAGGACAAACATTATATGGTCTCATTCATTTGGGGAATATAAAAAAATAGTGAAAGGGAATAAAGGGAAAAGGAGAAAAAATGAGTGGGAAATATCAGAAAGGGAGACAGAACATGAGAGACTCCTAACTCTGGGAAAGGAACTAGGGGTGGTGGAAAGGGAGGTAGGAGGGGTGTGGGGGTGACTGGGTGATGGGCACTGAGGGGGTCACTTGATGGGATGAGCACTGGGTGTTATTCTATATGTTGGCAAATTGAACAGCAATAAAAAATAAATAAAAAAAAACTAAATTGGAAGTCATTTTTATATTTCATGTAGACAGTAGGAAGTACTCCTTCCTCCAGTTTCCCCTTGTGCTCATTATGGTTTTGAATGATTGGCAAATGATATAGGTAAAATTTTATTAACTATAATTTTATTAGTATGTTCCTTAAGGTCAAAGCTTCTCAATATAAACAGTAATATATAAAATTTATTCTACTGAATTCCTGGTCAAGTTAAAAAAGTATCACTACAAGTATAAATTTCTTTACCATATTTTCTGGAAGTATTGCTAGTAACCTATTTTTATTAATCAATAATATTCTGTAATGCGATTCATTAGCTCTAAAATATTTCTAGTCTCATTTAAATAGAAAATTTGTATTAAATTATGCTTCTGAACTCTTTTGAGTTTTTATTCAGCAATTATTTGCCTATGTACTATGATTCTGTATTTATTCTTCATAACACAGAAACCAAAGCGATATGAAAATGATGATGATGAGGCCTACCTAATTTTACTTAAGATTCCGTTAACCTAATATATGATATGTTAATTATAATTAACAAAAACAGCAAAGCATTATTCACTAATTTTATGATACCTTATCTCGACATTACTAATCTGCAAATATGAACATTAGAGGACACATAGTCTATTCCAGACTTTGCTATTAATTGGCTGTGTGGCACTGAGCAATACTTCTAATTCTTCTCAGCATCAGTATTCTCTGGAAAAGTTGGAATGCTAATATATATATTTCAGTGTTAGTGTATTAAGTGATGTTCTATGTGTCTGTATAAAATTTTCATATTTTATATATATACTGGTATGTGAAGATGAAACAAGATGGTTCATTTCTTGAATCTGTCAGTTGCTCATTCATTCCTTTATGTAACACATAGTTGTTGAGTTATTGCTATATATGAGATATTCTGCTAGGCATTAGGGGGTTCAATAATTCACAAGACATGGCCTCAGCCAATTGGAAAAGGTAAAAATAATCATATCAAAGATGGAATAAATAAAAGTAGGGACCTGAAGTGACTTCGTAGTTTAAAAGTTGAAGGAATTAATATTCTGAGACAAAGAATTATATATATCCTTTCTGGGATTTCAAAGTAACACAAAGAAAATCTGCCACAGAGATCAAGCAATGGGATATAGCCCCTCGTGTCTTCCCACCTCTCTACCACCTTGCTTTAAATTCTATTGTCTAACTAGATACTGAAATTAGAAATGAGGAAAAATCTCTCTTTATAAGATAATTAGGAAGGTAAATCTTTAAAATTAATTGGTGGAATACATTGGTTTTAAAGCATGTTTAAGCAATTAAGGAATAGTTACAGTCATTAGATTTTAGTAGACAGAAAGGTATATTAGCTATTTATGGCTTTGGGTGAATAGTTTAATTTACTATGATCCATATGCATTGTGTGACCCTGCAAGAATTAATGTCTTCTAAAGTATTGGTAATTATTACCTGGACATAATACATATATTTTTAATAACTATCATTCAAACATGACTTTGGTTATTTGTCCTCTGATTATATCACTTTTCCCAACATTTCCTCACTGTTTAAAGGATCAAATATGATTTCTAAAATACTTTATAAATTCTAAGTACTGGAAATAAAGTAGTGATTATAATTATCTGATAAAGTTAGCAATTTATATCAGTTTAAAATTATAATATAACACATTATCATGATGTAGTGGACTTGACTGTAGAACAAGATAAAGCAGATATTCTCACCCTTTTCTAGTACATCAGGTGTAAGATGTGACATCATAGAATTCATGAGCTTCATTGTGATTATAATATCTACGCTGAATGTTGTATAGGACAAATGAAAATCTAATATAGTTGAATGTAGGGAAAGTTTGATAAATACCCAGCTTTCTTAAATTTTTCTTATATTTTCCCCTGTGTTTTGTATTTATATATAATATTTGGGCCAAAATTATCTTTAACATATTTTATATCAGGACATTTCAAAGAAAAGAAATGTTATTCTCCTGCTCTAAAGTCTTCAGGTGTGCTAAATAATTATCAGACTCCTTATGGTTTTCTGATGCAAACTTAACATTTCCACCTTTATCCTGCTGTCTTTACACATATAGCTGACCCCAGACAAATTGGTGTGTTCCTGTATCTCATATTCAGTTTATATTTGCCTACTACTATATCTTCTAAAATATTCCTTTCTAGGGATGCCTGGGTGGCTCAGCGGTTAACCATTTGCCTTTGGCTCAGGACCTGATCCTGGATTCCTGGGATCAAGTCCCAGATTGGGTTCCTTGCATGGAGCCTGCTTCTCCTCCTTCTCCCTGTGTCTCTGCCTCTCTTTCTGGTCTCTCATGATTAAATAAATCAAATCTTTAAAAAACATATTCCCTTCTAACTTGGGACTTTCTGTCCTATTCATGTCTACTCATCAAGATATTATTCATTTTCCCCATCCAATTCACATCCTAAGGTGATTAGATTCGCAGTCAGTATATTTGACTTATGACCTCTAATTAATTCCAACATTCTGGAAATGAATAATGTCATATATGATTTTGCATTGTTAAGTTAGTAAAGGGTGAAATACTTGTATTTGGCACTAATGAATAATATATGGAATGTCTCAATGAATAGTGTCAAGCTGCATTTTCTGTGTGTGTGTGTGTGTGTGTATGTGTATAAGTAGAAGTTTCAAAGACAAAACAGATAATATATTTAATAAATAGAATTACCAGTTGGGCTTATGGCATGATAGAGTATCTGAATAGCAAACACTTAAATAATTGAATGGAATTTTAGCTGTCCAAATAGTTTTTTCCTGATATGAGAAAGATGGTTTCTCTTTTCCTTTTGGATCTGGCTAATATAAATGTCAGTTAAAATCAAAGCTTAAAAAATTAGAAGACAAGTGGTGTCAGCATCATGGCAACAGAAGATGTCCCTTGTTTTGTTCCCCTCTTTAACAATTAAAATCTGGCATCCATTATCTCTATGGGAGTCATGACATTTAACATAATATGCCAAGAAGTCTCACCTAACTGTGCATCAGGTAATAAGCAGATAGACTATAAAATGAGCTGTGGAACAGCCAGAAGCCTATGGACCAGCTTCAGCTGCTTTTGGCCACAGTCTGGCAGGAACTGGAGAGTGTGAACTAGTACAGAAACTCGTGGTTGAGACAGCCTTTGTAGAAGTCCAAATTTCCAGGGGTGCCTGGGTATCTCAGTCAGTTAGACATCTGCCTTTGGCTCAGGTCATGATCCTAGTGGCCTAGGATCAAGCCCCACATCGGGCTCCCTGCTCAGTGGGAAGTCTGCTCCTCCCTCTGCCTGCTACTTTCCCTGCTTGTGCTATCTCTCTCTCTCTCTCTCTGTCAAATAAATAAATAATATCATAAAAAACAACAATAAAAGCCCAGATTTCCAGAGAGGAGAAAAAAAGTTTAGATGCATGAGACTGTGGATAAAGAACTTTCCTAGCATCACTCCTCTTCAAAAAGTGGCACAGCCTAGAGAAAAAGAAGGCCAGGGATCTTCCCATGGGGGAAATAGAGAGTGGTGGGAGAGGATCCAGCTTACCCAGCTGTGCAGGACACTACCAAGGAATCCCATTTCTCCTCTACATCACCTAGAATATTAAAATGAAAGCTTCATGACCTAGAGGAGAGAGATCAGGAAAATAGTAATCAGAGGGCATTAAAGGGATATGGTTTCTGCTGACTCTTTTCTGGACTCCAGCCTGCCATGAAGTACTGGGAAAACTTACCCAAGAATTCCCTTAGCTGACCCACAGGCACTCCCAACACCCTGAGTGCCAAAATCACACCTTTTCTCCACTCTGTGGCTATCTCTTGTGTGCTTCTAAGTGTAGGAGTGAGAATGAGCTCAGGCAGACAAGAAGTATGCACAGAAAACAGACCAGGGACTGTCAGCAAGGGAGAAATAATCTTTAGCTATAATGCCATCATTGGGAAAGCAAAAGAGAATTTTCCATCAGATGGCTGGGCATGCTGTAAGATAGAAAGAAGACATAAAAGTGTAAGAATTTCTCCACACAAGGGAGCAAAAATTGTGGAGCACATGTGTCCATAGAAGGTGGGAGAAAGTGTATGGACCAATGAAAATATCTCTTACCTAAAGATTGAAGGAACTGGACAGCCCCAGTGGCCCAGTGGTTTAGCGCCGCCTCCAGCCCAGGGTGTGATCCTGGAGACCCAGGATTGAGTCCGATGTCAGGCTCCCTGCATGAAGTCTCCTTCTCCCTCTGCCTGTGTTTCTGCCTCTGTGTGTGTGTGTGTCTGTCATGAATAAATAAATAAAATCTTGAAAAAAAAGATTGAAGGAGTTGACTGCTATCTAATGCAAAAGCAGTAATGAAAACCTCCAAGGAACATGAAGAACCAAGGAAACATAACGTCATCAAAGACCTCAACAATCCTTCAGTACCCAAACTCAATGAGATAGACATTGATAATTTAAGCAATAAAGAATTCAAAATAGATATTTTTTAGGAAATTCAACAAGCTGCAAGAGAACACACAAAGACATTTCAATGAAATCAGGAAAAATAATACATGAAAAATGTGAGAAATTTAACAAAGAAAAATCATGTAAAAGTATCAAAAATTCTGCAGCTGAAATATTCAATGAATGAAATGAAGAATGCAGTAAATATCATCAACATTAGAACAGATGGCTAGAAGAATAAGTGAGTTAGAAGACTGGAATTTTGAAATAATCTGGTCGAAGGAAAACAAACAAGAGATGATGGAAAACAGTGAGGAAAACTTCCATAATCTGTGGAAATCATCAAAGGAACAAGTATAAGAATCATTTGAGTTCCAGAAGGAGAAAAGAAAGAGGAAAATCACTTAAAAAGGAATGAGAATTTCACAAACCTGGGGAAGATTGGACATCCAACTTCATTAAAATAATATATTGACTCATTATTTCAATCCAAAATTATTGTCTCCAAGGCATGTTATAATGAAATTGTCAAAATCAAAGACAAAGAGTCCTAAAAGCATCAAGAGAAAGAAAGATTGTAACCTACAGAGGAACCTCCATTAGATGATAAGCAGATTTCTCAACAGAAACCATATAGATTGAGAGAGAGTGACATACACTGGAAGTACTAAAAGAAGAAAAAACTGCCAGTCAATAACACTCTATTCAGCAAAATTATCTTTCAGATATTTAGGAGAAATAAAAACTTACCCAAACAAAAGCTGATGGTGTTCATCATAACTAGAACCATATTATAAGAAATGATGAAAGTTCTTCAACCTGAAAAGGTGCTAATTAGTAAAATGAAAATATACAAAATATACAACACACTTTTAAAGGTAAATGTGCAGTTCAATTCAGAAAATACTAATTCTCTAATATGCTACTGTGTCCACCTCTCACCTATAGTATAAATATTAAAAGAGTATTAAAAATAACCATAGCTACCATAATTTGTTAATGAATACAGAATATAAAGAGGTAAATTGTGACATTAAAAACACAAGTGGGGGCAGCTCAGGCAGCCCGGGTAGCTCAGTGATTTAGCACTGCCTTCAGCCCAGGGTGTGATCCTGGAGACCCGGGGTCGAGTCCCACCTTGGGCTCCCTGCATGGAACCTGCTTCTCCCTCTGACTGTGTCTCTGCCTCTCTCTCTCTCTCCCCCCCCCCCCGTGTCTCTCATGAATAAATAAATAAAATCTTAAAAATAAAAGTAAAATAAAAACACCAACAGGAAATGTCTGGGTAGCTTAGTCAGTTAAGCATCCAACTCTTGGTTACAACTCAAGTCATGATCTTATGCGTCATGGGATCAAGCCCTCAGTCAGGCTCCATGCTCAGTGGGGAGCCTGCTGGAAGATTCTCTCCCTCTGCTCCTTCCCCGACTCTCTCACACACACAATGCTCTCTCTCAAATAAGTAGATCTTAATAAAAAAGGGAGGAGGAGTAAAAAGGCAGAATTTTTATATGTGATAGAATTTAAGTTGCTATCAACTTTAAAAGATTGTTTTATGTAAGATGTTTATGTAAGCCTCATGGTAAACACAAAGCAAAACTTATAGCAAATTCACAGAAATAGAAAGAAGGCAATCAGAGCATAATACTATAAAAAATTACTGTTCCTAAAGGTAGTCAGTAAGAATGAAAGAAAAGAATAATGGAACTACAAAACAGAAAATAATTAATAAGATGACATTAGTAAGTCATTACATATCAATAATTACACTAAATGTAAATGAGTTGTGTTTTCTAATCCAAAGAGAAAGAATGGCTAGGTGGATTAAAAAAGACAACAACATGCTACCTACAAGAGACTTCAGAATTAAAAGCACACATCAACTCAAAGTGGAGGGATGGAAAAATATATTTTATGAAAATGGAGGCCAAAAGAGATCTGGGGTATCTATAGATAATACTAGAAGTCCTAGATGGAATAATAAGGCAATTAAAGAAATAAAAGGCATCCAAATCAGAAACAAAAAATATAATTAACAAATTCAGTAAAATTGCAGGATATAAAATCCATATACAGAAATCATTTGAAAATAGTATGAAAGTTCCTCAAAACATTAAAAATAGAACTACTGCAATCCCACTTCTGGGTTTATATCCAAAGGAAATAAAAACAGAATATCAAAGAATGAGCTGTAGTCAATGTTCATTTCAGCATTCTTCACAATAGTAAAGATATGGAAACAACCTAAATCGCCATCACAGATGAATGGATGAAGAAGGTGTGAGATACACATACATAGACACACACACACAGAGTCAGAAATATTCAGAAAAGAGAAAAAAGGAAACCCTGACATTTGTTACTACATGAATAAGCCTTGATGGCATTATGCTAAGTAAAATAATTCAGACAGAGAAAGCCCAAATGGTACTGTATCACTTACATGTGGAATCTAAAAAAAGCTGAACTTGTAGATACAGGGTTGAATAGTAGTCATTAGGAACTAGAAGGTAGGGAAATTGGGACAATATTGTTCAAAGGATATAAACTTGCAATTAGAAAATAAATAAGCTCTAGGAATCTAATGTACAACAATGTGATTATATTTGCCAAAACTCTACTAAGTACTTAACAGTTGTGAAGATACTAGGTCATGTCTTTTTAATTTATTTTTTATTAAAAAAAAAAAAAAAAAGGTTTTTTAAGTAGAGTCCACATTGGGCCTATTGGAGTCCAATGTGGGGCTTCATCTCATAACCCCAAGATCAAGACCAGAGCTGAAATCAAGAGTTGAAAATGCAAGGGACTGAGCCACCCAGGTGTCCTGTGAACATAGTAGATGTCTAATGTTCTAAAATAATAATAATAATAATAATTAAATGAAGTGATGAAAGTTATTAGCTAACACTACAGTAGTAATTATATTGCAGTATATAAGTGTATCAAATCAACATGCTGCACACCTGAAACTTGCACAATGTTATATGTCAATTATCCAAAAGATAAAAAAAGTGAAAGTATAATTAATGTATCAAAAACACAATTGAGATGTATAGCTAGAAATGTAGAAAGGAGACCATTACTTAATTTAGATTAAAAATATATAGCTCTTGGGGCATCTGGGTGACTTGGTTAAGCATCTTTGGCTCAGGTCATGATCCCAGGGTCCTGGGATGGAGCATCACATTGGGCTTGCTGCTCTGCAGAGAGTCTGCTTCTCTTGCTCCCTCTGCCACTCTCCCTGCTTGGGTTTTCTCTCCCTCTTTTATAAATGAATGAATGAATGAATGAATGAATATTAAATATATATTAAATATATATAGCTCTCCATCAAGAAACAAAAGTAATTGTTGACACATGATCTCTTTAAGTTGCATGTGGATACATATTATGTTTGGCATATCCTAGCATTCTTATTAGTATGTCTCATTAATATAATTTGCACCAAATGATAACATATTTAACACTTCCCTTTTTTTATCACTTCTAAAATATCAATGGACTGAGAAATCCCTGAATAGCTGCCCAAAGTCTTCCACTGAGTTTAATTTTCTTGTTTAAAAAAGGCTTATATTTGCTTTTCAGGTAATTTTTAAATAATTGCTTAGATGAGAAACAAATTGGCTATTTTCATATAGTTGTTTTTTTTTTTTTTTTTTTTTTTGATAAAAGGCTGCATTAAGACTGGGAATTAAGCACAAAACCTAGGGTTTGAAGCAAGTAGTGTGTTCATTTAACTAGGACATAGATCTTTTTCTTTATAATAAAAATTAGGCCTAGGCTAATCGTTAGTTAATTCTGCTAGAGATCAGCTGTATTTTCTTTACTCCTTAGGAGATATCTAAACTGCAAGCAACCTTACAATTCTCAACTGAGATTTTGGAGGGTAACAACAATTATGATTGCTACATGTTAGTTATTCTAATTTCCAATATCAAAAATATTATCTACTCTATAAGAAAACAGTTAGATAAAATGTATGGTTTCAGGTATGTAAACCAGGGGGTTCAGACACTCATTCCCTTGCAATATTTCATACACTATCCATTTTGCAGGGTTTCATAATTAGAGATATTACCTTTGTAAATAAAGCATGAAAGACTCTGCTTCTAGAAATATTAGATGTTTTTAAATTAAGCCTTTATTATATCATATAAGAGCAGTTAAAAGTTCACAGAAAAATTATGGGGAAGAAAAAGTTCCCATATACCTCCTGCCTATCCCTACACTTGCATAGCCTCCTCCACTATAAACATCCTCCACCATAGGGGTGTATTTGCTACACTTAGCAAACTTACACATCATACTCACTCTTAGTCCGTTTACCAGAGGATTCATTCTTGGTATTTGGTATTCTATGAATTGGGATAAATATGTAATGATACACATCCACCTTAAAGTATCATATGAAATATTTTCATTGTCCTATAAATCCTCTGTGCTTCGCTTATTCATCCTTCCCACCACCACTGCAACCCCTAGAAACCACTTATTTTGTAATGCCTCCATAGTTTTACCTTTTCCAGAATGTCATATAGTTGGAATCATGCAATATGCAGCCATTTTAAATTGGCTTTTTTACTTAATAATAGGCATTGAAATTTCTATCCTGTTTGTTGTTGTTAATGTTGTTCGAGTGTTGATAGCTTTATACCTTTTAGCATCCAATAATAATCTGTTTTCTGGATTACCACAGTTTATCCATTAATGTTCTGAAAGACATTTTGTTTATTTCCAAATTTTGGCAATTATATATAAAGTTGCATTTGTGTCCAGGTTTTTATGTGAACATAAGTGTTAACTGCCTTTGGGTAAATATCTAGGAGCTATATTACTGGATTTTTTAAAAAAAGATTTTTATTTATTTATTCATTCGTAAGAGAGAGAAGCAGAGATACTGGCAGAGGGAGAAGCGGACTCTGTGCAGGGAGCCTGATGTGGGACTCAATACCAGGACCTCTGGATCATGCCCTGGGTGGAAGGGAACTGCTCAACCCCTGAGCCACGTGTAGCCAGGTGTCCCTATTTTACTGGATTTTATGGCATATTTACTTATGTAAGAAACCTCTAAAGTGTCTTCCAAAGTATCTGTGCCATTTTGCATTTCTACCAACAATGGATGAGAGTTTCTATTCCTCCACATTCTCACTCCATTTAGTGTTGTCATTATTCCAGGTTTGGGCCATTCTAGTAAATATATATTGGTATTTAATTGTTTAATTTGCATTTCTTGGATGGCATAGGATGCAGAATATGTTTTTATATGCTTATTTGCCTCCTGTATATCTTCTTTTGTGAATATCTCTTCCAGTCTTTGACTCATTTTTTTCAATTGAGTTTTCCTGTTTTTGAGTTTTAAGAGTTCTTTGTATATTGTGGATAGGTCCATTATCAAATATATATTTTGAAAACATTTTTTTCACAGTCTGTGGCTTGTCTTCCATTCTGTTGATGTTATCTTCCCCAGGCAGATAGTTCCCCAGTTTTTAATTTTGATGAAGTTCAGCTTATCCATTATTTTATTTATTTTTTTATGGATCTTGTTTTTGGTGTTGTATCTAAAAAGGCATCTCCAAATGCATGCTCATTTAGATGTTTTTCCTCCTATGGTATCTTCTAGGGCTTTTATAGGTTTTCATTCTTAGTTCTAAATAAAATGATCCATTTTGAATTAGCTTTGTAGAAGTTATCAGATCTGTGTCTAGATTCTTTTTTTTTTTTTTGGATGTGAATGTCCAATTGTTCCAGCACTAATTGTTGCAAAAATAATCTGCTCTATGTTATTGCCTTTGATTCTTTGTCAAATATCAGTTAACTATATTTATGCGAGTCTACTTCTGGGATATCTGTTGCATTTAATTGATTTTTCTGTTATTTTGCCCAGACAACACTCTCTTGGTTACTGTAGTTTTATTGAGTACTGTAAGTTCTCCACATTGTTTTTCTCCTTCAATTCTGTGTTGGCTATTCTGGGTATTTTGCCTCTCTATATAAACTTTAGAATCAGTTTGTTGTATCCAGAACAACAAACTGGGTTTTGCTGGGATTTTGATTGAGATTGCATTGAATCTAGAGATAAATTTGGAAAGAACTGATATCTTGACAATATTGAGTATTTCCTTTCTAACCATGGATATGGAATATTTCTGCACTTATGTAGTTATTATTACTTTTTATTAATCAGTATATTTTATTTTTTGCTTTATCAGCATATTTTAATTATTTTTATTTAATTAGTGTATTTTTAAATTTATTTTTTTAAGTTTTTATTTATTTATTCATGAGAATACACAGAGAGAGAGAGAGGCAGAGATACAGGCAGAGGAAGAAGAAGGCTCCATGCAGGGAGCCCGACGTGGGACTCAATTCTGGGTCCCCAGGATCAGGCCCTGGGCTGAAGGCGGCGCTAAACACCGGAGCCACCTGGGCTGCTCTAATTACTTGCTGTAATTACTTATTAGCTTCATGAGATTTTTGTTGATTATTTCAGATTTTCTATGTACTCATGTCATCTGTGACCAAAGACATTTTTTACGTCTTTTTTCCCTAATCTGTATGTCCTTTATTTCCTTTTCTTGCTTTTTTGAATTAGCGGTAAGTTCCAAGTATTATGCTAAAACAAATTCTAAGAGGGAATATCCTTGCTTTATTCCTGATCTTAATGAGAAAGCTTCAAGTTTCTCACTTTTAAGTATGACATTAGCTATAGGTTTTTATATATATTCTTTATCAACTTGAAGAAGCTAATTATTCAATTTCTATATTTGACACATACCTGTTCAGATTATTTCTTCTTGTGTGAATTTTGGCAAATTATGTCTTTCAAAGAATTGGCCCATTTAATCTAGATTATCAAACTGCAACAAGAGTTGTTCATACCATTTCTTTATTATCTCTTTAATTCCAAAGATCTGTAGTGATGTTCCCCTCTTTCATTTCTGATATTAGTAATTTTTGTTCTTTCTGTTGTTTTCTTTAATAGCCTGACCAGAGGCTAATAAATTGTATTGATCTTTTCAAATAACTAGTTCTGATTTTGTTAATATTCTAATTTTGATTTCCTATCTTCAATTTCATTGGTTTCTGATCTAATTTTTAGTATATACTTTTTTTTTGCCCACTTTGGATTTAATTTTCTCTACTTCTTTCTTGTTTCTTGTGATAGAAGCTGAGATGATTCATTTTAGATCTTTATTTCTAATATACCTTTCAATGCTATAGTTTTATCTCTAAGCCTACTTTTTCTTCACAAATTTTGTTAAGTTGTGTTTTTAATTTTAATTTAGTCCAATATTTTTTTTAAATTACTTGTAAAATTTATTTGACCCACGTGTTATTTAGATGTATGCTGCTAGTTATGTTATTTGGAGTTTTTCAGTTAACTCTTTGTTACTGATTTCTAATAATTCTATTGTTGTCTGAGAACAAGCATTGCATGATTTCCATTCTTCTAAATGTGTTAAGGTTAGTTTTATGTCCCAGAATACTCTTATTTTGAGTAAAGCTATGGTGAACTTGAAAATAATGTGTATTCCGCAGTTGTTGGATGACATAGTCTATAGATGTCTATTATATCCAGTTGATTGGTGATATTATTGAGTTCAACTATATGTTTTTCAACTATATTTTGTTCTGATTTTCTGTTTAATGGAACTATTTCTGTAGAGAACTGTTAAAGTTTCCAACTATAATAATTGATTCATTGTTTTCTCCTTACAATTCTATTTGCTTATGTCTCACACAGTTTGATGCTCTCCTGTTAGGTGTATACACTTTAAGGTCTATTAGGTCTGCTTGGAGGATTGGCTTCATTATCCTTATATAGTGCTCATCTTTTTTTTTTTTTTTAATTTAAAGATTTTATTTATTTATTTGAGAGAGAGAGAGAGAAAGGGGAAGAGCGGTGGCAGAGGGGGAAGCAGACTCTTGGCTAAGCCGGAAGCCTGATGTGGCATGGGGCTCCATCCTAGGACTCTGTGATCATAACCTGAGCTGAAGGCAGGCACATAAGTGAATGAGCCACCCATGTGCCCCTAAAGTGGATTTCTTGTAGACAATACATGATTGGGTCTTGCTTTGTGATCCACTAAGAAAATCTGTTTTGTTTTGTTTTTTAAGATTTTTTTTTATTTATTCATGAGAGAGAGAGAGAGAGAGAGAGGCAGAGGGAGAAGCAGGTTCCATGCAGGGAGCCTGATGTGGCACTTGATCCCGGGACTCCAGGACCATGCCCTGGGCCGAAGGCAGGCACCAAACTGCTGAGCCACCCAGGGATCCCCAGGAAATCTGTTTTTACTGGGTGCATTTAGACCATTGCTATTGAGAGTTATTATTGAGACAGTTGGACTAATATCTACCATATCTGTTACAGTTTTCTACCGGTTGTTCTTGTTCTTTGTTCCTTATTTAGCTTTTCACTCATTTTCTGCCCTTTGTAATTTTAGTTGAGCATTTTATATAATTATTTTTCTCTCCATTTTTATTTTTATTTTTTAAGGATTTTATTTATTTATTCATGAGAGACACACAGAGAGAGGCAGAGACACAGGCAGAGGGAGAAGCAGGCTCCATGCAGGGAGCCTGACCTGGGACTCTATCCCAGGTCTCCAGGATCACCCCCCGGGCTGAAGGCAGCACTAAACCGCTGAGACACCCAGGCTGCTCTATCTCCATTTTTAAAAAGCATATCTACTAAGCTTTTTTATAAATTTTCAAAAATTAAAAAAAAATTAGTGGTTGTTCCAGAGTTTGCAATATACATTTACAGCTAATCTGAATCTACTTTCAAATAACATATACCACTATGTAATGTATCTTATAACAAAATAATCCTATTTTATCCTTCCTATTTCTTATATCGTTGCTGTCATAATTCTACTTATATGTAAACATATATGTACACTTATGTATATATTTGTATATATGCTTATGTACATTATATGCATGGAGAAGCATATGTAATTAAAACTTTGTTGGTACTATTTTAAGTAAAAACTTACCTGTTAGATCAGGTAATAATTTAAAAATAAAAGTCTTTATTTTACTTTTAGCTATTCCTTCTTTGATGGTATTCCTTAATTTATATAGAACTGAGTTTATCTGGGGTGTCTGAGTGGCTCAGTCGATTAAGTATCTGCCTTTGGCTCAGGTCATGATCTCTGGGTATTGGGATTAAGCCCTGTTGGGCTCCTTGCTCAGCAGGAACTCTGCATCTCCCTCTTTCCTCTGCTCCTGACTACCTCCAGCTCATGCTCTCTGTCTCTCAAGTAAATAAATAAAATGAAAAAAAAAAGAACTAAAAAAAACTGAGATTCTGACCTATATGACTTTCCTTCTTTCTAAAGAATTTCTATTATCATTTCCTGCAAAACAAATCTACAGGCAACAAGTTCTCTTAATTTTTGTTTGCCTAAGAAAATCTCTTGCTCTTTCATTTATGAAGGGTAATTTCATAGGGCACATAATTTAAAGTTGATGTGTTTTTCTGTTGTTTTGTTTTCTCTCATCATTTTAAATATTTCACTCTTCTTTCTTGCATGATTTTTGAAAAGCCAGATATTATTAATTCTTATCTTCATTTCTCTGTAGGTAAGGTGTTTTATTATATCTTTTCTGGCTTTTTTTCATGATTTTTTCTTTATTATTTATATTCCATAGTTTGGAAATTACATGATTAGGAATAGTTGTTTTCTGTTTATTTATTTGTTTTGCTTTGTTTATTTGTTGTTTTGGCATTTATTCTGCATGATGTTGTCTGAGCTTGCTGGATCTGTAGTGTGCATTTGATATTGATTTGGGGAAACTGTCAGTCATTATTATTTAAAATATTTCTTTGGTTTCTTTTTCTCTTTTTGACCCTTCCACTATTCCCATTAAGTACATGTTATACCTTTTGTGGTTGTCCATTATTGTTGCTGAAGTTTTTGTTCTCTTTGCTTTTTTGATTTTTGAGGATTCTAATGATGTATCTTCTAACTCAGAATTCTTCCTTCAGCCGTGTATGGTTTACTAAGTTCATCAAAGGCATTTTTTATTTCAGTTACAGATTTCAGATCTTTAGTATTTTGATTCTTTATTAGGATTTCAATCTCTGCCTACATTATCCATCTGTTCTTATATGTTGTCTACACTATCCATTAGAGCCCTTAGCATATGATATATAGAGGCAAGTATATAGATATAGATATATATCTCCCTGATCTGATCATTCCAACATTTCTGTGTGGTGGGGTTCTGATGCTTCCTCTGTCTTTTCAAATTGTGAGGGGTTTTGTTTGTTTATGTGTGTGTGTTGCTATTTGGTATGTCTTGTATTTTTTTTTTTTGATAGACATGACATATTGGGTAAAAAGAATTGCTATAAATAGGCTTTTAGTAATAGAGTAGTGAGATGTGGGGGCTTTTTAGTGAGCCCATGCATTTGGACTATGAACTTCACAGAGTTTCTTAATTAAATTCTCCCCTTTGAGTTTGACAGAATGGCTAGGGTGTGTTGAAGTTGGGTATTTTCATTTTCCCATAGTTAGCTCTGAATATACTCATAGCAGGTTAGGCTTTGATTAACTAGTTCCTCTCAGAACAGGCCTTTTAAAGAAAAATAATCTGAAGTATTTCAAAATGCTTCATCTTCTTCACACCCCCAGAAGCATCAAGGAATATTTCTCTGATATTTACTGTGAGAACCTAGTAAAGTTCCTAATGGGATATTTTTATAATATTTCTCCCCACCAACCAAGGCAAGGTCCATCTGGAGTTTTTAACTTCCAGGTGCATCTCCACTGAATCTCCTATAATTCATCAATTATAGTTCCAGATTTTCCTACCCTGGTACTTGTATCCAGGAAGTTTCTGCTCAGAAGTCTTTCTTCCCTGTGTTTTTATCCATCTATCTTTCCAATCTTGGAGGAAGTAGTTTGCCTTGTATCCTCCCCTTTTTTATGTTCTGAATCCAAGAACAGTTGTAAATTATTTACCCTGTTCAGATTTTTATGATGGTATGGCGACTTCCAAGGTCCTTATATACAGATTCAGAAAATCCTATGGTTGTTTTTTAGTTGTTGTTGTCTTGGGTCTTTTTTCCAAAAGATTTTATTTATCAGAGCGAGAGGAAAATAAAAAATAAAAAACAGAGAGAGAGAGAGCATGAGCTGAAGGAAGGACAGAAGAAAAGGAGAAGCAGGCTCCTCACTGAGTGATGGCACCCATGTGGGGCTGATTCCAGGACCCTGGAATCATGATCTGAGCCAAAGTCAGACACTTAACTGACTGAGCCACACAGGAACCCCTTATGTGTAAATATATGTAATGAATCACTTCTTTTCATGAAAAATAAACATCAAATTGTTTTCTCTATATTCTTATGTAAATATTAAACAGGCTATTCTCAATTCTAATTTAAAAAGAGGTTTAAACTAAAAAGGTCTGTTTATTTAAGATTATCATGATAATCTTTGAATAGCAAAGTTCCTTTAATCTATGCAAGTTTAAAAATAGATAGATGATAGATAAATAAGTAAAAGACTTACAATTCAAACTTTCCAGATTTCAGGTAAAACTGGAGCATGTGGAAAGAACAATGGATAGAGAGATGGTTAGTTAGGTAGAGGATAGAAGGTAAGCAGATACGTGGAAATTAAAAGGGCATTAATTATAAGGGAAAAATGATACATAGTCACAGAAGAAAATAACCAGGATATTCTATCACTACACTTTTTAATCCTTATACTAAATTATATAGGTCAATAAATTTTATTTTTATAGTGTTTTGGATCTTAAATAAAACTGTTGTTTTGCACATAAACTTTTTCTACATTAATATATCAATTGTGACATGATTTTTAAAAAAATCACTCATATACATTTTTAAAGGAAAAATTTATATTGAAGTTATCAGCTCACTTTACATAAATTCCGAAACACTTTGGATAACAACAACAACAAAATGAAAGCAAAAGCAAAAACAAAATGTATATCTTCAAAATAAATAGATGACAATTTCATTATCATGAAATTCAGGACAACCACTTCAAATATTTAAATTAGGGCTTCAGAGGCTAAACATTTTATTACACAGACAATAAGCATCATTTCTGAAGTCTTGAGAGATTTCTTTATGATAAATGCACTGTGAAAGTTTATATATAATGGTAATAGAGAACATAAAAAGTTGGCTGTAGGTTATAAATGTATTCTTAAGTCCCTGCATAGGACAAGAATATAGGAAAGAAATTCCTGTAAATGTTTTTATTTATAATCTTACATTTTATCAAGATTGAAATTATTTAGAATTTAGCTTTGCTTTGCATTCACATTAATTTATTCCCCTGTCTTATTCATACATAATTTCATTCAGGAGAACCACTATTAAAAGAAGGCCTGAGGTACATCACTGACACAGTAGGCCAAGCAGCCAACCTTTGGTTTCAGGTCAGGTCGTGATTTAACGGTCATGAAATCTAGCCCTGTGTGGGGATCTGGGCTCAGTACAGAGTCTTCTTGGGATTCTCTCTCCCTTTCCCTCTATCCCTTCTGCTCACATTCTCTCTCTCTCTCTCTCTCTCTCCCCCCAAAATAAATAAATAAATCTTAAAAAAAGGATGTCTATTCAGAATTTTTTTTTAGCTATTTTTGTGGAAAAGCATATCTGAGGCTTAATATATGAAACGGAGACTAGAATTTTAACCAATGCAATAAAGATTGTACAATTGTACTTCTACATTGAGTGCCTACTATGCATCAGGCTCTAGGCAATGTCCTGAAACAAAGATTAACCTGACTTTGAGGGCCTTATGTTTTATTTGGTAACTAGAAACACAAATAATTATTGTACAGTCTAACAAGTAACATACAGTAGAATGAACTAAATACTACCAGTGGAACAAGCTAAAATGTCTATTGCATGATTTCTACAGAATTTTCAGATTTTCAAGGGAAAGGTGATATTTGCTCTTGTCCAGGGGCCACTGAGTAGGGAAAACGGATCACTCCAGGAAACTAGATAAAAAACAAATTTATCAAAGTTTACTATATATGCTTTCATAAATTTTCAATGGTGCCATGGTGGTTATTCTCAAATTAAATGGAAATATTATTTCTTATAAAAGTAATTAAGATCTCTTGGTAATTTATTAAAATTATACAAGCTTCTCACTCTAACTCTGCAGTTTATATTCTAACAATATGACTCTAATTTAGAGTCTCTATTATGAAAGATGATGCTAAGGGATTTGTTTTTCATGTGCAATGTTGTTGCAGAAAGAAAAAAAGTGGTTACAAGTGATAATGGTGTGATAAATTATGTTTCATTCATCCAGACTATGAAGTATTAATTCAAGGATTTTAAAAAGTTTATCAAAAGTTTATAATTTTGTGGAGGATATGGTACCATACAAAATGTTTATCTTTTCTATCTTTCTCATGTCATTAAAAAAATTGTGACTCTCAATGCCTTTCATGGGATATAATTTAAAACATTCTGAAATTAGCTAATAGTGGTTTATTTATTGTGTGTTATATGTTTAGAAAATTACCTTCTATAATTTATTTAACCTTCACAACATATGAGATAGCTGCTCTTTTCATTTTCTAGTTGAGAAAGACAATGTACAGAGAAGCCATGTTCTGTCTTAAGGAGCATGATTTTTAACAGTTCGTTGATTGGTCATCAGTGTCATTAACTTCTAGATTCACCATGCTGACTGCTATGATTTTCACCAATAACATCAAGCCTTTGAATGGAATTATATCTGATATAATTCATACTAAATAACAGTGATGTTAAGTGTAATGTATTCTAAGGCTATAGTGAATTTTGATAAGATTAAGAAACATATGTAATGTACAGAAATTACACAGTTTCAGTTTTGACCAAATATGTAATTTACAAAAGAAATGTATAATAAAAGAATAAAAAAATATTTTGTGTCCTGATGAAGTCTCAATAATTCATTTTTGCTTTTGTTATCCTTACCTCTGGAAATGTGTCTAGCAAGAAGTAGTAAATAATAGACTTTAAAGAATGATAAATTTTGCATAAAATAAAGTAAAAATGTGAATTTCATATATTTTATTTCTAAAAGCTATCAAGTGAAGGTAGATAAAGTATGGTAGAATGTTAGGACTATAACAAACTTTAATGTCATCTACTTCAATCCTTCATTATGGTTGAATATATATATATAAAACCATTCATACATTCAGAACTGTGGCAAGTAATTTCTGGGCAATGTTTCAAGGAATTTTCTTTTAAAATTTTTTTATTGGAGTTTAATTTGCCAACATATAGCGTAACACCCAGTGCTCATCCCGCCAAATGCCCCCCTCAGTGCCCATCATTCAGTCACCCCAACCCCCCGCCCACCTCCTCTTCCACTACCCCTTGTTCATTTCCCAAAGTTAGGTGTCTAATGTTTTGTCACCCTCACTGATATTTTCACTCAGGGAATTTTATAATTTTATAATTATAATTATTATAATTTTATAATTATGTGATTAATTTTATAATTAATCACAACTTCCTAAGGATACCTCATTTCTTTTTTGCACAGGCTTAATTGTTAGATATTAGACAGAGGATATTTTTGAAAGAAAGCATGATCTTCCTGTTAAAGCACTGCCATTGTAGCTAAAAACTTCATTGCCCTTGGTGTTGAGCCATGCTTTTTAATGCATATCTTAGTTCACTGAGTAATAAGGAGAATCTTCTGTAAGCAGACATTGAGTCCCCTCTAAAGTAAATTTAAGAACAGAAATAAGAATAACATGGCTAAGTTAGAAAATGATTTTTAAAAAGTTATCACTAAAGGAAAGAAGACATATGACAAGTATGAAGGAGAAAATAAGAGGATTAAGAGGATTACTAGGCAAAGCTGAGTTTATAAAAGGCTAAAATGACAACAAGCAAAAAGGTTGTTGTACAGAACAGCAAAAGTGCCAAAATATATATACAGGTATCAGTAGCATTATACTATATTCACTTTCTATATACCCATAACTATTAGCTCTTTTGCTATTATCTAATTAGCTATCAACCAATTGCCTTTAAGTACTAGTTCTATTATTAATTTTTATGTGATTACTGTTTATTTTATATAAAGCTACTTTGTTATATAAACTCAAAATTCCTATGATTTTTATAAAATGTGTGAAAAACAATGTCTATTTCAATTACCTTAATAAGTTGGTAACAATCTTGTTTTATGGTCTGTTGTTAATTTATCATTTAGGTCATCAGATTATGTCAGAGAGTACTGTTGAATATTTTTCGTAATGTCTTTTTTTTTAAGATTTAATTTATTTATTCATAAGAGACACAAAGAGAGGCAGGGACACAGGCAGAGGGGGAAGCAGGCTTCATACAGAAAGCCCAATGTGGGACTCGATCCCAGGATTGCAGGATCACTCCCTGAGCTGAAGGCAGATGCTCAACCCCTGGGCCCCTCAGGCATCCCTCTACTCAGTTTTTTAAATCAAGAAATATATGACATGTTCACCTTCAGAATAGATTTAGGTGTCCCTAGGATCAAATATTTTAATTCAAAAATGTAAAACACGTAAGTTCTAATTTTGGAATAAAGTATTCTTTAGCTGAGTATTTCTCAAAGCATTTATATGAGTAAACCATAGTATAAATCAGATGTGCTAGTTACGAGAACGAGCATTTACTTTTAAGTACTTTAGAAAAAGGAAAAGCTAAACCTCCATTGTCTGCACAAAATGCCTTCAATATTACTCCAAATGATTAGAAAAAGAAATATTGGGATGCACAATTATTCTAGTATTACCAGTGATATTTACCGAATAAGGGGTGGGGAACTAACAAAATATGATTTGTAACAGTCCTTTGCACTACAGGCTATAATTCCTGTCTGGGAATCTCTTGCCTAATGGTTGGGAGCTAACGACTCAATGATGTATAGAAATTCAAGGACTCTACGTGGGTAAATTGTTTTTGTATTTTCAGCTTGTTAGTTTCTCTCTCATGAAAACCAGCATGGGATAAAATGTTTAGAAGGAAATTGAGGAGGCCACTGTGTCTAAAACAGGGTGAACAGGAAGAACAGTAGGAAATGGAGTCAGAGAAGACAAGACAGGGAAGGTGTTCATCAAAATATTGAAGATGGTAGTAAGAGTTGACGGCTTTAATTTGGGTGAGTTGGGGAGCTGTAATAGGGATTTCAGAATTTCAGCATGTTTCAGGGACATGAACTAAATTATATAATAATATGATCACTGTGGATGTTATGTATAATGAAGATCGATGTATGAGGAAGAGGCAGTTATCTTTGGATTCTCTCAATCTGCATTGTTTTTGGTGGAAAAAGAAACCTTACATGATGATGTCCTAAGAAGTATCTTGCTGATTCTTTAATATGTAAAGTTGTTAATAGGATAATGGCTTGGTATAGTTAAAATTATATCCAGAATATGGTATTTAAAATCACAGGACATGAGATCTCCAAAGAGAAATCAAAGATTCAACCACTTAGAGGTTAGAGTTCAGATGATGAGAAATAATCTTGTGATGTTCCTGTTTCCATTGTCACCTTGTAAACAGAGGGTAGAATTGATGGGATTAGTGTCATTTGTGCCTAATACAATTACAATTTTGAACTTGTGAGTAGCAGAGATAAAGGAAAAAGTTTTACCAGAAGTACATAGAGTTGGATGCACTCCCCTGAGAGTTTGTTGAAACCTATGTAGAGATCAATAGTGGGTCAGCTTTGTATTTGAACAGGAGGGCTTTCATGGATCTTCAGTTCAATCATTCTATTAGCAATGTCAGGACTAGTGAAGCAGCAGTTGGCTCAGACTCTCTTTGTCTCCCCTACTTGGCAATTCTTATTTGATTTAGTGGGCTATTTCCCTATTTTCTTTTCTCTGGTCCTAGTTGTTCCTCAGTGCTGTTTTTGTTCTAATATTCTATATTATCTTTATGATACCTATCTATTTCCATGTTCTCAATGCTTAGAACACCCACCTTATCTTTATTTTAGGTTTTTCTAGTAATCTTGACCTGACATCTATCAAATGATGACTCATAGTACTCAGTAATTGTTTAAAAATGACCTCCTTCCTTAAAGTCATTAAATAAAGAGAACACACACTTTTGAAGTGAATAAAATATTTGAACACAAATAAAAAAATAAAAAGGGTATCCAAATAGCCAATAAATACATTAAAAAGGTATTTTTTTCACCAAATTTTATTCACCTAGGAAAATGAAAATTCAAAACAAGGTTAATAAATTACTACAAATCCAACAGAATGACTACAATTAAAAGATGGGAAATTAAAATGATTGCAAAGATGTAGAGCAACTGGTATTTTCATATATTATTGGAAAGAGTTTAAGCTGTCCATGGGATGAAGAAATAGACTAAGATTGTTTTAACAAAAAAATCATTGTAAGAGGGAATTGGTAATTCTGAGTATAAAATGATGCCTACAGGTGTATTTGGACTTATTTATCTTTTTTTTTAAGACTTATTTATTTATTCATGAGAGACACACACACACAGAGAGAGAGAGAGAGAGAGAGAGAGGCAGAGACACAAGCAGAGAGAGAAGCCGACTCCATGCAGGGGAGCCTCACGTGGGACTTGATCCGGGGTCTCCAGGATCAGGCCCTGGGCTGAAGGCGGTGCTAAACCACTGAGCCATCCAGGCTGCCTACTTATTTATCTTTATACTTAAAGTTGGGTTTTATACAGAAAACAGGAATCACTGTAGAAAGTGGCCATAAAAGCAAGCAAAAATAAAAATAAAATAATACAAAATAAATGTACAAACCCAAAATTATTATGGTTTATCTACATTCTGAAACTTTGAGACTAAGTTACAATACATTGCAATTTTTCTTAATTTAACAAGAAGATGATGGTGTGAAGACTAATTTCTTCATGCCCTCAATCCACTGTCAGATTTATTACCACATATTTCAAGGCATTCATTCTGAGTGCTTTAGAGTTTACAAAAAAGGCAACAACATTCCATGGTTGTTGGTGTTATGTCATTTAAGCAACCAGCAAAAGCAACTTCATATAGCTAAAATTAGTACTCTTTGATTGTGATATCATCCTAATAGGGCATAATACAGAGAGCCAACAAAAATGTCACAGATTTATATGGCTGGTGGAGATTACCAAATGTCATCTAGCTCATATTCTCCTTCCTTTAAGAAAACTTTTACCTAAATCTTCCCAGATGACTCTTATTTCTGAAAACACTCTGACATTCAGTGGCCTCAGTATAAATATATATGCAGGTTCCCCCTCTGTGAGAGATGTCTCCTTCATATTTACTGTAAATCACCACACATCTATTTAAACTTATTAAGATCTTCACATGAACCAGAAATAAATTAATCATATGTTTATGTTGAAGAATAATGCTGTGTTCTGACTCATATTTAAATCACATATAGATAAAATTCTATCTGCAGTAAATATTTTCATATTTTTGGTGTCAGTAAAATGGTAGGGGGACTGCTATAATAATAATAAACACACAATCCTTATTCCTCTTGTTTTGGTTACAATTCTCAGCCTCTGTTGCACTTAAATTGGGACTATATAACAAGATCTTAGCTAATGAAATGGTGCAGAAGTGATAAAAGTAACTTCGCAGTTTGACATCCTCCCCCCACAAATAATATCTGGCATATCTTCCATTTTTTTCTTTCTCCTTTTTAATTTGGCTGAAAACAAAAGATTTCAAAAGAGTGAAGCAACACCATGGAAAGAATCCAAATCCTAAATCAGTAACTGTGGGAATGTGCCAAGGAAGAATGCCTGATTTTTATTGATGTGAACAAAGGAAACTCTTTGTGGTAGGCCATTGAGATTGGGAGTTTAAACAGATTTACCCTATCCAAATAATGTAGATTTTCATTATGTTAAAAATGAATGGTTTATGCATTTGAAAGTTCATCATGATACATAGTTATTTCCAGATTTCCAGGTGTTGGCATCTGTAAAATTGACTGAATCACTCCTTCCTTCATTCAGTTAACCAAATGTTAATCATGCAGGCATCATTTATCAAAGACACTGTTGATTTTTCTCTCATATGCAGTTTTATACTTGGTAAGCTCAATTCTGGTTTTGAGTGCAGATAAAAACTATGTAATCATTTCCCCTGGATTGCTTCTTTTTCCTCATTTGTCCCAGTCACAAAAGTTAGGATTTTTAAAACAATATTACTTAAAAATGGACCCTCAACTCTATAATCAACTAATCTTCAACAAAGAAGGAAAGAATATCCAGTGGAAAAAAAAAAGTCTCTTCAACAAACGATGTTGGGAAAATTGGACAGCCACATGCAGAAAAATGAAACTGGACCATTTTCTCACACCATACACAAAGAATAGACTCAAAATGGATGAAAGACTTGAATGTGAGACAGGAATCCATCAAAATCATAGAGGAGAATACAGGCAACAACCTTTGTGACTTCAGCCACAGCAACTAATTATTAGAGAAGTCTCCAAAGATCAGGGAAACAGAAGCAAAAATGGGACTTTATTAAGACACACATTTTTGCACAGCAATGGAAACAGTCGACAAAACCAAAAAACAATTTACAGAATGGGAGAAGATGTTTGTAAGTGTCTTATCAGACAAAGGGCTAGTATCTAAAGTTTGTAAAGAACTTATCAAACTCAACACACAAAGAACAATTAATCCAGTCAAGAAATGGGCAGAAGACATGAACAGACGTTTCTTCAAGGAAGATATAAAAATGGCCAACAGATACCTAAAAAAATGTTCCACATCACGTTGCATCAGGAAAATACAAATCAAAACCATGATGAGATAACACCTCACACCAGAGTGGCTAAAATTTAACAAGTCAGGAAACTATAGAGATTGGCAAAGATGGGGAGAAAGGGGAACCTTCTTACACTGTTGGTGGGAATGCAAGCTGGTGTACACACACTGGAAAACAGAATGGAGGTTCCTCACAAAGGTGAAAATAGAGCTAACTTATGATCCAGCAATTGCATTCCTATATATTTTTCCCAAAGATGCAAAGGTAGTGATCTGAAGGGGCCCATGCATCCCAATGTTTATAGCAGCAATGTCCACAATAGCCAAACTATGGAAAGAGCCCAGATGTCCATCCACAGATAAATAGAGAAAGAAGATGTGATATATACACACAATGGAAAATTATTCAACCATCAAAAAAAAAAAAAAAGAAATTTTGCCACTTGCAATGACATGGATGGAACTAGAGGATATTATGCTAAGTGAAATAAGTCTATCAGAGAAAGACAATTATCACATGATCTCAATCTTATATGGAATTTAAGAAACAAAACAGGATCATAGGGAAAGAGGGAAAAATAAGATGAAATCAGAGAGGGTGACAAACCATAAGAGACTCTTAATCATAGGAAACAAACTGAGGGTAGCTGGAGAAGAGTGGGGGGATGTGGTAACTGGGTGATGGACATTAGGAGGGTCCTTGATGTAATGAGGGCTGGGTATTATATAAGACTGATGAATCACTGACTTCTACCTCTGAAACTAATAATACATTATATGTTAATTAGTGGAATTTAAATAAAATCTTTAAAAATTAAAAATAATTTAAAAATAAAAATTTAAAATATGAACAAGAATTAAGTAACCAGAAAATCTGCCAAATAATGAAAATAAGATGTTGGTTATTCATCCTCAATATATCTCTCTAATAGAATCATCTGCCGAAGAATGCTTCATTGAATTTCTTTATTAAAGCTTCTCTTATCCCTATGGAATAATATTGCTTAATTAACTCAGTGAATTTCAGACATCAACACATATCCATTAAATTTGTTATTTATTTATGGATGGACTACCAAAGTAGTAAATATATTTTCCTAAAATGGATAGCTGTTATATTTATTTATTTTTTAAAGATTTTATTTATTTACTCATGAGAGACACAGAGAGAGAGAGAGGCAGAGACACAGGCAGAGAGAGAAGCAGGCTCCATGTAGGGTGCCCTATGTGGGACTCCAGGCCGGGTCACCAGAATCATGCGCTGCACTAAGTCGGTGCTAAACCGCTGAGTCACCCGGGCTGCCCAAGGATAGCTGTTATATTTAATATAAAAAGTAATATATGCTTATAGTAACAAGTCAAACAATGTAAAGTTATATAAAGAAAACTTTTCAAGCTATCTAAACTCTTTTCCAACTGACAGGATAAAAAAATAAGGTATCTTTACACATCATTCTCCATGCTCATGGGTAGGTATTTTTATCCTTCCACCCCTCACCACAGCAGATTCATTTGATGTCCCATGGTCTTCAGAATCCATAGGTAACCTGCATTCGAGGGAAGCTGCTCTTAGTACTTAGTTCATCATACTGAGAGCTGTTGATTTTAACTACTTGAGTTTCTCTTCTTTTGGGCTTATGGGCTTGTGTTGGTACTATGGATGCCTGTGAAATCAAGATATGTTGAAAATCACTGGGTGTGTATAGGTATGAGGATTCACACACAATGCGGGGGGGGGGGGGGAGAATCTATGAATAAATACCTCTCCCTCTTTGTTTTCCAGTGGGACCTTATGAGGCATACTTCAATTTCAGAGGCCTAGTTATCTCTATAACAGAATCACTAACATACCATGCTATTAGTAAATAGCTTCCTTCTCACTTCCTTCTCTGTCTCACTTTCCCTATGTCTTTGTGTTTCCAAGAATCACCTCTCAAATAAACTAGCTGAACTCTATTCTTTGTCTCTGAGTTCATTTTGGAAGAAATACAAATTAAGACATCTACTTAATGTAATTATATTGCATACATTATTCTGAAACTAGCTTTATTTATGCTAGCAAAATAGTATATATTTGCTCAGTTTTGATTTAAGTATTTTCTTTACTTCAGTAAACATTTTGTACCAATATTAATTGATATTTTCAGTGCTCTTAGATACTTTGGTAGTTTCTCATAAATTAAATACCCATGAAATATATTGAAATTGGTTACTTTCAATCTGAAAGTTTGCTATATCTGTAGGGTAGATTATATTATAAATTTCCAGAACTTTTTTTTTCTCTCCATTATCTTTTGTGGCATAGAATATTATTTCATTCATTAGCTGAGAAGTATAGGATTTGGGGGTCCATTTTTCCACAAGGGTTGCTAGACTTCCTTCTCATTTTCAAGGGCCTTGGCTTTCTTGTATTTTCTTCAGTAATTAAAACAAAATTTCTGCTTTATCTAGGATCAATATGAACTCAGAGCATGCCTGGTTCCAGAGTTTACTTACTTTTTAGGATTTATTATTCAGTTTTGTTTTTGGCCTTTGAGAATTTTCCTTTCTTATACCAAATAAGCTATAAGTTAAAAAAAAAAAAATCTAACACTTAAAAGACCTTATAGCTGAAGGATATTTTTTAAGACATAGAACTATATTGTTTCTAAAAAATGGAAGGGCCCAATATGAGCTCAATACAAACCTTCCTTGACTTATGATGGGATTATGTCCCAATAAACACATCATAAACTGAAAATATCCTAAGGTGAAAATGCATATAATATACCTAACACGCCAGACATGATAGCTTAACCTAACCTACCTTAAATGCACTCAGAATACTTACATTAGCCTAAGTTAGGGAAAATTAAGAGGAACAAAGCCTATTTTATAATAAAGTATTGCATATCCTCATATAATTTATTGAATTCTCTACTGAATGTTAAAAGCAGAATGTTGTATGCATAAAAGATGGTTATAAGTGTACTGGTTGTATCCAGTGTTTATCCTTCTGTTGGTGGCTGACTGGGAGCTGCGGCTAGCAGCCACCATCCAACATCATGAGATAGTATCATATCATATATTACTAGCCCAGGAAAAGATCAAATTCAAAGTGTGGTTTCTATTGAATATGTATTGCTTTCCCACTATTATAAAGTCAAAAAATCATAAATTGAACCTACATAAGTAAGGAACTACTTGTATTATTAAAAATGGATTCTCATTCAGGACCTTGGCAGGGTGCTTTACTTCTTAGAAAAGTGTCAATCTTAATCACAGAATCAGTAAAAAGGGACATCTTAATATAGGTGGCACATGATAGCATGGAAATTTAGGAGATTGTGTAATAATTCAGAGCTGATGAGATTTTGGCTGTCTTCTCAAAGAATTCAAGCCTTACTGACAGGTAAGGGTTACAAGGGTTAAAAGAAAGGATTTATTGGGTTGAACAATGTTCCCCAAACATTCATGTATACCCAGAACTTCAGAATGCGCTATTACTAAGAAATAGGGTCTTTTCAATGCAATTAAGGTAAGGATCAAGATGAAATCACATTGTTTTAGGGTGGACCCTAAATCCAATGGGTGTACTCTTATAAGAGAAAAGAAAAGGACCCTCAGAGATACAGAGAAAAAGCTCATCCGAAGATAAAGGCCAAGATTTCCATTATTCTGCCACAAGCCAAGAAGAGCTGAAGCCACCAGAAGCTGGAAGAAACAAGGAAAGATGCTCCCTCAGTCTTTGAGAGAGCATGGCCCTATTTTCATCTTGGTTTTGTCCTTCTGTCATCTAACACTGTACTGTGAGAGAATATGATTCTATTCTCTTAATCTACCATGTTTATGGCAATTTGTTATGGCAGCCCTGGGAAACTAATGCAGAGAGTTTGCAGGAATCTGGTATGTTAGCAAGATCACTGGCTAACACTGTATGTGTGTGTGTGTGTGTATATATATATATATATATATATATATATATATATGATCCCACAATCCCCTTTACTCTGCAGAAGGAAAGAAAAGTTAACTTAATGTCAACTAAGAAGCATTCAAGTACATCAAAAGAAGCACAGACTTGGCAGTAGTCAGGTTTTTTAATTGTCATCCTGACCTCACCAACTGCTTACTTCTCTGAACCTCAGCTACCTAATCTCTAAAGTGAGGAAAATAAATGTCTCTATTTCATAGGTTGTAATAAAGATTAAGCAAAATAATGCAATTAGAGCACTTGATATAGCAATGCTTGGTACATTTTAAAACATTATTTTTACAGCTACTATTAATACCGGGACTGCTACAACAACAACTACTACTATTTCTCTTACTGCTGTTGCTACTTTTTTCCTTCCCATTCAGTCTGTATTTATTGTTTACTATAAAATTCATATTGTACTAATCCCAGGGTAGGAATGTAGACAAAGAAGAAAATCAGTTACTGTTGTCCCTGATTTGGTTCACTTTTTGTTGTTGTTTGTTTTTGTTTTCTGGGAGATGGATGTAATAGATACATAAAATAATTCAATCTCTTAGTAAAGAAAGAAAATATGAAGTATTTCCTCCCTTCTGCTGAAATGTTTTCCTGTACCTCCTGAAACCTTACCAATCATTCCCATTTTATTTTTTTTAATATTTTATTTATTTATTCATAAGAGACAGAGAGAGAGAGAGAGACATAGGCAGAGGGAGAAGCAGGCTCCATGCAGGGAACCCCATGTGGTACTCCATCCGGGGACTTCAGGATCAAGACCTGAGCTGAAGACACTCAACCACTGAGCCACCCAGGCATCCCAATCATTCCCATTTTAAAGAAACCTTCCTCACTTTATCTTCATTTTTGTGTCTTCAGTTTTCTTTTGAGCTCCCGATTTACATATGTATATATCTAACATAGTGTTCTAAACAGAAAGAATATCAAGAACAAAGACTGAAATGCTGTAGTGTATCTTCTGTGGTCAATCAATAGCAAAAAGTTTCATGCGGTCAAAGTGAGGGGAGAAACAGTAAGCATTACAGTAAGAGAGGTAGGAGGGGCCCATCATGCCTTCCCATAGAGGGAGGCAATATAAGTAAAGAAAATAATTTGGCTTTTGTTCTGCATCAAAAAGGGAAGCCACAGAAGGATTTTGACCACATGAGTGGCAGGATATGAATTAATAACTGGATTATTATAGCTTCATCTTTGAAAATAAATTAAATGAGAGCAATTATGGAAATAGTAAAACCAGTCTGGGAAGCTACTGAAATAACCCAGTAAAGAAATTATTATGATTGAACCAGGATGCTAGCAGTAGAGCTGGTTAAGAAGTATTAAATTTGAACTACATTTTGAAAGCAGAGGCAACAGTTATTTCTGACACAGTGAACATGAGGTATGAGAGAGGTGTCAGGATTGACACAAGTCCATTTAATCCAAGAAAGTGAAAAATCTTTTTTTTTTCTGAGATGAAATTAAGAGTGAAGAGGAAAAACAAAAGTTTATTTTTCATACAATAAGTTTGAGATACCTATGAGGCATCCATATGGTAGTGTTGAGAAAGTACTTGGTCATTTGAGCTTGGAGATCTCTAGGTTTATGCATACATTTGAAAGTTTGTTGGTGAATAGCATGAAAATCCATGACACTGATTAGAAATAAGAAAGAAAAAAGTAAATAATAAAATGAGAAGTTATTCCAAAGCTTAGCTTTGGAGCAAACTGTAGTTTTAGAAAGTCAGAGTTCCCTAATTCAGAATAGTTGTGTGATCTTTGAGACATGCCTAGACAGTCTGCAGACATCAGTATTTTCCAGTGTTTCTCATACACTCAGATATTCAGGAAAATGCTTTTTCCCTCCATTTTTTTTTTGTAAACTCATTTTCAGATTATGTTTCTGTAATGAGACTGCATTACCCTGATGTTTATTTCACACTCAGCATGTTGGACTATGGTTAACTTCAAAGGCATCTCATGCCAAAAGGAAACTGTATCTACTGTGCTTTCATTGATTTCCTATATAAACAGTTTTATATAAACAAGCTTATGATTTATTCAGCATATAAACAGGGTACTTTCAGAGACAATCCATAAATATTTCTTGTTTTGAGATTTCCTTTAGTTTTGAAGCCATTGAAAATGTTCTGTCTATTCAAGTATTTAAAAATTAGGTTTTTTGTTCATTTTGAACACTTGCCAGGTTATGATGGACCCGTCTGTTTCGGCACATAACCTTTTTTGTAAAGAATTTATTTGTTACACAGTTTTTATTTTTCTCAAAAGATTCTATTCTTTCATACTTCTCTTTTATTGATGTTCTCTTGTGTTCAAGTTGTTTTTGCAATACTGTTCCTGAAACTTGTTTTTAAGCTTAATCTAAAATGTAGCTGATAACACATACAAAAACTGTGGAATGCTAGTAAAAATATAGCATTATTAGGAAACCTATGATCTAGTTCTAGCTACTTGCTTTGCAACTTATAAAGTGTGTGGTTGAAGTTATACACCTAAACTCTCTGATCCTCAGTTTCCTCATTTATGAAAAATTGAATTTGATGATACTGCCAAATTTGTTTTATAGCTTCTCTGCTTTTTTTTAAACTTTTAGCAAGAGTGAAATGTCTAGTTACATAGTCCAAATCCAAGTGCAAAAGAGGCTGAGATTTGTAACCAAAGCAAGAGGAATATTGGCAAATATGTAGCTAGTGTTTATTATTATTATAGCAGTTCCCCCACCATTTTACTGACACCAAAAATATAAAATTATTTACTGCAGATAGAATTTTATCTATATGTGATTTAAATATGAGTCAGAACACAGCATTATTCTTCAACATAAACATATGATTAATTTATTTCTGGTTCATGTGAAGATCTTAATAAGTTTAAATAGATGTGTGGTGATTTACAGTAAATATGAAGGAGACATCTCTCACAGAGGGGGAACCTGCATATATATTTATACTGAGGCCACTGAATGTCAGAGTGTTTTCAGAAATAAGAGTCATCTGGGAAGATTTAGGTAAAAGTTTTCTTAAAGGAAGGAGAATATGAGTCAGATGACATTTAGTAATCTCCACCAGCCATATAAATCTGTGACATTTCTGTTAGCTCTCTAAATTATATCCTATTAGGTTGATATTATATACACTTTATAGTGTATGTGACAAATGTCTATAACCTTTCCTACCATTTCTGACAATTTCCTATAATTAGAGTGCTAATTTTAGCTATTCTAAATTATTTTCTCCATTTGCTTAAATGGTATAATCATCATCATCATCATCATCTTCAACATCATCATCGTCATAATAATGATAAAACTTTGGAGTACCCTGGCTATGGTCTCATCATATAAAATTTTAAAGTACCTATAAAGTTTACCTCAAAGTCTGTGGTAATAAATCTGCCACTGGAGGGAAGTTGTTGGGGAAAGACTCGCCTTCACATCCCCCTCTTTCTATTAAATATAGAAAAATTTCAATTCTTCATAGCTTATTCTCAAAGTTTCATGGTTTATTCTGAAACCATAATAATTTTGGAGGAGTGCATGTATTTATAAAACAGACTACTTGTAAGTATAAGCACCTATTTATAATGATTCATGTTTTCTATATAAGACTCAACTTTAAGTATAACGACAAATAAGTTGGAAAAATAATTTAACGGTAGATATCATATTGTATTCAAACTTTCCCCTTTCCTCTTAAGATTAAGGCTTTTTTGTTAGGTCAAGATCTTAGTCTGTTTCTGCATACCCTGGAACAGTTTTCCCAAGGAAGTCTTAAGGGCTTCACGTTTCCCTTAGCTCTAGCTCTCTGACCAGTCTGAGTGATATTTGTACACAGATGGCAACCCTTTTAACATTATGGCTTACCTAATGTGTATTATTAGTGTATTATTGCTGCAAAGAACCATATATTCTGTTGTCTGAAACAATAAAATTTTGTTATCTCATAATTTCCATGGATCAGGGGACAGGTGGCTGGGTCCTTTCTCAGAGTCTTACTAGGCTGAAATCAAGCAGTGTCTTACTAGGCTGAAATCAAGCAGTGTCTGAGACTTTGATCCCATGTAAGGCTCAGATCCTCTTCCACTTTCATGATGGCAGAATTAATTTCCTCACAGTGGTATGATCGAAGTCTCCATTTTCTCACTAGGTATTGGCCAGAGACCACTCTCAGTTTGCTCTTAGGTTTTTGCCATGTGACCTCCTTCAGAATTGCAGCTTATTTCTTCGAGGTCAGAGGAGAATCTCTCCATCCTGCTAATCTGCTGTAGCACATTATGTACAGCTAATCTGCTGTAACATAATTATGGAAGTTAACCATACACTTTTGTCAAACAAGTTGAACTAATCAAGGTAATGCCTATCCCATTCACAGATTTGGCTCACACTTAGATAGAGGGATTTTATAAGGTGTGTACACCAAAAACATGAATTTTGAGGATCATTACATTATTTAGTTAAAATTCTACCTTCCATAAAATTCCTTTATGTTAGGGAAAATTTGTTAGATGTATTTTAAAACTAATACTAACTAGAGGACACCTAGGTGGCTCAGTCAGTTAAGTGTTTTTTGTTTTGTTTTGTTTTTGTTTTTGTTTTTGACTTGGCCATGATCTCAGAGTCCTGAACTGGAGCCTTGAGCCCTGCACTTAGTGGGGAGTCTGCTTGAGATTCTCTCTCTCTCCCTCCCTCTCCTCTTCCACTTTCCCTCTTCACCTCCTTACTCCCTCTCTTTCTAAAAAGCCAACCAAACAAAGAAACTAAACACCAACTAATACTAACTAGGATATCTTCTGATTTAAATTAAAATATGTTAACAGTTTGGTTTTAGTCAAGAAAGGTGACATTGATGACATTTCAACAAAGATTTAAACAGCCTTAAAATAGGCATAAGATACAGAAACAGGAGATATATTTTAAATGAGTAAGAAAATTAAAGCAGGAACAATGTTGCTATACAAAGGCTGCATTTTAAGATTTTTATTTGAATTTAGACAGATATATAAGACAAAATGCCCAACCCCTATTCACCACAATATTAACAAGTTTTTGCTTCAAGCTTTGGAGAAAATCAGTCAATGACACGATAGTTTGTACCACAATGTAGGATAGTTGATAGGATATTCTTGAAATGATATTTAGGAAAAATAACAACTATAACTCTTGAGTTCCAAAATAAAATGAAATCACTGCCATTAAAAAAATGGGCTTGAAGAGACATCAGTATAGCTACTATTTATTGAGCTCCTATTGTGTGGTTTGGCAGTATTCTGTATGAATTATATTGAATATTTGGCAGTATTCTGTATGAATTATATTGAATATTTCAAATACAATTTCTATTTTTCACGATTATTCCAAAAGTCAGAAATTCTTTCAGACGGGGAAACACATTCACTAAGTATTTTGCTCAAAATTCATTCAGCTACTAAATGGTTAACTCAGGATTTATACCTGTGATTCTTTAAACTCTAAGCCCACCTAGTACAGCTACTGAATAGGAGACACTGACATCTGCAGGTTCATCTGCTATTTCTACTATTTATAAGCAAATGAGAGAGTTCTAATGTGTATAATGTTGGTATTGTAAAAGAGGGGCTTATAATAAACATTAAGACAGCTGAGACTGAGCTTTGCAATTAGCTGGTAAATAACCTGAGTACAAGTTTAGGTATTTTTATTTTTTATTTATTTGTTTTAAGATTTTTATTTATTTATTCATGAGAGACACACAGAGAGAGAGGCAGAGACATAGGCAGAGGGAGAAGCAGGCTCCATGCAGGAAGCCCAATGCAGGACTCAATCCCGGGACTCCAGGATCAGGACCTGAGCCAAAGGCAGACGCTCAACCGCTGAGCCACCCAGGCATCCCAAGTTTAGGTATTTTTAAATCTATTTGAAATACCATTTAGATAGACCTTCTTTGTCTTTCTTATTTTATTAAAAATTACTCTGTAAAGCTAATCAGCAATTAGTTGTAAGAATGGTGTTGTTTAAACTCTAAGAAGAAGTCTTGGATACATTAACACATATGAGAGATCTGATCTATGATATGAATATAGCACCATACAATCCATCTGGAAACAAAATTTTTTTTAAAAAGTCCATGATTCATTTTCAAGTGCTCCAAGCCTCTACAAATGTACTCAACAAGTAAAGGATAACACTCCAGTGGAGATTAATTTATACTGTGAAACTATGTACAATAATCACACAACTTTTAGGAAAATGTGAATTGAGAAACTTACATATATTTTCATATTTTTGGACATTTTAGGGAGAAACGGTATCTTGAAAGTCTTAGAAGGAAAAAGTTTTCTATGTAAAAAAGTATTGTTCTACTTGAAAAAGAATGCTCTCAGTGCCTTAATGTTGATAAGATTAAAAGATTCACTGTTGTTTTCACATTCAAAACTTTTTTTAAAAAGATTTATTTATTTATTTATTTATTTATTTATTTATTTATTTATTTGAGACAGAGGAAGAGGCAGAGGGAGAAGCAGGCCCCCTGTGGGGAGCCTGATGCAGGACTCTATCCCAGGACCTGGGGATCACGACCTGAACAAAAGGCAAACAACCACTGAGCCACCAAGGCATCCTACGCATTCAGACTTTGTTAACAATAATGTAAAGTATATTTTAACAACTGAAATTAAGGAGGTACTTATCCTGTAGCTGTTAGAATAATTCTTCCTTTGTTCAGAAAGGAGTAAAGATCATTGCAGAGAGTCAATCATATAATGTAGTAACATTTTTAACATTTACTTTGAAATCTTTATAAACTCTAATGAACAGCCATTTGTAAATGACAGCCCTATTGATACAAGTAAATTAAAAATTAAAGAGAAACAAGGGCAGCAATAAACGTTTTTAATACAACTTTTAATAGAGAAGGTTAAATGAATGAAACAAAAATAAAATAAATAGATCCTATTTCCAGTTTATGTCCACAGATCAGCACACATTCAGCCTTCACTTCTGTTGCTTTCATATGTCCTTCTAAATTCTGAGGAGAAGTATTTCTGGTGGGACTAAAGCTTGGTGTCTAATAAATTAAGGCAAATTTTAAAAAAGCATTTATTAGATAAAGTTTATATAAGAGGCAGGGAGGTATATTGAAAACAATGAAAACCACTGGATTCACACCAAAGCCTTAGATTGTCTCATGTCTGGAACATAAGAGTTGTGTTACTTTTCAGCAGGGTATCATTCAATCCTGCTGAGCCTCTATTTACTCATGTAAAAGAGAAACTTACCCAGCCTATTTTAGTATACATGAATATGACATGAGCAAAGTATAAATCTTTTGAAAGTGACAAAATCTTTTAAAATGTAGATTGAATCCTCATGAGAAAAAAAAATATATATTTTCTAAATACTGTTCTGAATGAGCCAGGAAGTAATTATGTTAAAATTTAATTATGTGTATAAATGCATATATACAGTTAATTTTAAATTCCAAGTAACCAAATAACTAAAAATATGTCTTTCACACTTGAATCCATGTGTACAACAATGAACAATTTCTCAGATGGTCAACATTTTCATTATAATTACGTCCAACCCATCCTTTCAAATTTTGGAATTCAAATGTTTTTCAAAAGGTGGCACACTATATCTGTTGTGAGCTGCATCGTACCTTTTCTATGTTATACCCAGATCATTTTATACCTACTCTTAAAGATAAAGTTCTAACAACTATATGCAAATTTTAAGACATTATATCATAAGCCAGTTTTGGCTATGTGGAGTTTTGCTTGTTTTGTTTTTTGGGGTTGGTGGGTTTTTGTTTTCTGTTGTTTTTTTTTCTTCATTGTTGTTGTTTCTTGTGTTTTAATGCCAAGTATGTATACAGAGAGACATTCAGCTTAACTTGACATCATCTTTGGCCATGCATGTACAAAAAAACAGACTAAAATATGTCATCTTGAGAAATTGAAAATATTGAGTGATATTAAATCACAAAGATTTGAAAATATATGAATCAATAATACTTTTTTGACAATTGGAGAATTCTGATCAAGCTTTTAAAGGAGAAAAATGAAAGGCAATTGACTAATGAAGGATTACAAATTTAAAATCAATGAAACATCACTGATGTTGGATTAAGTTTTGGAGAATATTTTATTTGTAACATTCTTGTCTATCTTTATAGATCAAAGTTTTTATCTAATTAAAACAAATTCACTGATGCTTTTCCAAAAAAGTTTTAGTTTTTAATTCAGAAAAAAAGGTTTTTAAAGAAAATTGACCAGTTATTTTTCCTTTCCCATGAGTGGGAATAAATGAAAGGGTAGTCATCAATTAGGAGTGTTATCCCTATTTAGGATTTTCCAAATTGAAGCATGAATGCAGTGCGAAGGGTGGTCTCTCCCTTCTCCAGAAGTGGAAGATCAGTGAAGAAAATAATTTGCAAATACTATATAACTTCTAGGTCTCTCCTGTAATTCTATATCAAAGACTAAGTTTTCTATCCTATTTCAAAATCTGTACTAAAATAAATGTTGGCATCATTTGGAGGAGAGTGTTTACCCATACTTGAAACTAATGTTCTGAAAATTGAGATGACCTATGTTAACATAACTCACTATTGTGCCTGAGATCAAGATTTAAGTGTTCCATGAAATTCTAAGGTGGATAAGATTATTAACCAATAAATAGCATGTTGTCCTACTCTTTCCAAAAATTATGTTAAGCCAATTAAACTGGGCAAATAGTTTGCCTACTTTGTCAAACAGTCCTCCTATCAAGGCAGCAGCTTGTTGGACTGGATGATCCACACTGGCTTATCAGTTTTCTAACCTTGCCGCCAGTCATAAACTATTACATCAGAGTTTTTTCCCAATCTCTCCTACTTTCCACTCTCAAAGATTTATCATAAGCTATCTGAACCCAGATCAGATCAAACTTTCTATAAATACCTACTCTTAACTTCCTGTCTTTCAGATACTGTTAAGACTGACAAATTTTATTTTTCCCTGTTGCAGTTAAGTTTAATGAACTTATCTTTAGGTCTCCAACAAGTTTTTCTAGTATTTTTTGGGAGCAGGTCTACTGTTGAGTTTGTTTGTTGTTGTTGTTTTTTCCCCTCCCAGGGAAGTCATCCATTTTCCCTTCAATGAATTGCTTTCCAAAATATTATATCATAAGCACCCTTGCCTGACTGCATTTTTACAAATCGGCTATACTGTTAGTAAAATGAAACTTCATTTTGCTTACCTAAGCAATCTGTCAAGTTTATGTATTTTACTTGAGAAACCATCTTTCAGAAGAGATTTATTATGGAGGATTGTGGCCTTTACAGATGATGACATGAAAAGAATAGATTGTTAAAATTATTGCTGTTCATTGGTCAATGTTTATATTTAATATATAAGGAGATTGAAGATCACAGACCAATTAGCTTATCAAAGCCAATCAGAAAATTCTAAACAGTGTTCTTCATTCTAAAACAGTGTTCTTCAATCAGCTTAAAGATAAACATTTAGTATGCTTGTATACTATACACTTACTGCCTTTTGATCAGTTTCCCCATTGGTTTCAGTTACACAAAGAATGAGACGGTTAACATATCTCATTACCTTTATGTTAAAAGGATGCTATTAATGAAGCAGCTGCACAAAATAATATTAGAGAATCATCCTTTTCCTAGTATTTATCCTAACTCTTTGCACTACCAATTTAGCCTACCTCAAATTATTCATCCTCAACCTGGTTAAGTTCTGAATAAGCAAAAGGCTCCTAACCAAAAATATTTTTAAGAGTAATCAGTATAATCATAAATATCTAAAAGAGGTTCTACACTCAAATATTTAACATAAAATAAAAATTGCATATATTTTCTATAACTAAGGTAATTGCTGATTTCATTTAGTTGGACAGATTGAAGTACAGGTTTTTAATGTGATGATATTTGCAATAGTCAAGTTCATTTGCTCTTCTAAGTGTAAAGTTTATTGATAATTGATAGGAGAAATGGTCAAATGTTTAGTCACCCAGAAGGGATACAATTTTTCTGGCATGTATTTTTTTTTTTTAAGATTTCATTTATTTATTCATGAGAGACACAGAGAGACAGAGAGAGAGAGAGAGAGAGAGAGAGAGAGGCAGAGACACAGGCAGAGGGAGAAGCAGGCTCCATGCAGGGAGCCTGACTCAGCACTCGATCCCAGGACTCCAGGATCACACCCTGAGCCAAAGGCAGATGCTCAACCACTGAGCCACCCAGGCATCCCTTTTCTGGCATATATTATGGTGGCTTCTGAAATCAGCTGAATCAACGTTTGCTTTTTTTTTTCTTTTTTCCATCATTCTGACACATTTTCCTTGCTATTTACTAAAAGAAAATGGATAGTAATATACTATGTGTGTGTGTGTGTGTGTGTATATATATATATATATATATATATATATATTTATAAAATCATAATAAAGACAAAAGAAATATGTTTCTTACTATTTATTTTATTTGGAAATGTACCAGTTAAGTAAAAGCATATTAGGAAACACCATACATGTGTACACACTCTCTTGATGATACTCCATCCAGAAATTACTATTGTAAGCATTTTATTATATATTTATTTAACATAAATATGTTACATAAAGTGTTCATGTGAGGTAAAAATACAAAAAATAGATTTCTTTAGCTCTAAATTTTGGTCATCTATACCTCTATTTTAATAATACTTTTTACACATTTTGAATCTGACATTATAAACATAATTTCAATATTATTTTTTAAGATTTTTTAATTTATATGCTAATATCTATTGATTGTGTTATACATTATTTTTAAAGCACTCTAATTTGGACATTGCTTGTTCCATAGCATATGTTACCAGGATTATTTTATCTAAATCTTTGTTCCTATTTTTGATTTATATATTTTTAGATAAATTCCTAGAAGGGTATTTCTCAGAAAAGGCTAGCAGAGATATATGGCTTTTGATAACACAACCAAATAGCCCTTCAAAATGATTGTACTATTTCACATTTTTAACAATAAGCTATAGTGATCATTTGTGATTTGGTTTTCTATTTTATTTTTTAACAATTTTTTAAGATATTATTTATTTATTCATGAGACAGAGAGAGACAGAAAGAGAGAGAGAGGCAGAGACACAGGCAGAAGGAGAAGCAGGCCTCCCACATGAGCCCAATATGGGACTTGATCCTGAATCCCAAGATCATGCCCTGAGCCGAAGGCAGGTGCTCAATGGCTGATCCACACAGGCATCCCAGGTTTTCTATTTCTGATTTGCAGTTAATTTTATTAGTGATACTACACATATTTGCATATATATTTGTTTATGTTTTTGAAATTTCTGTCAGGAATATTTGTGACTTCTTAAATTTAGTAGCTATCTATTAAAATAGCATATTTATAAACTAATCTTAACATTATGTAACAGTATGTAATTAACATATTTTTAGATGATGTGACTTTTGGGTTTTGTGGGGGTTTTGTGGGATTTTGGCTCATGGTTACATTTTCACTTAAAAAATTAGAATAAAAAAAAAGAATAAAAAAAGAAAAAAATTAGAATAGTGTTTCACAGCTGTACCTAAAACTAAAAATCAATATAAGTATTTCAATTCCAAATAAAATGTCAAAGAGCAATAAAATAACTGTGTGTTTGAGTAAAGAATTGTGAACTTGTATCTACCTAGAAAATCAATTTATAAGCATGATGATTTTTCAGTAATAGATAAAAAAGAAAAATATTTATAAAATGATGTATATCTGAAAACTAGATCTTATTTGAAATGGCAATTTGTTTACCCCTATGCCTATAACTCTATTGGCAAATTTGGTCAAATGTGTGATTGTATCACAAAGAATTTATAAAACCACTTGAAATATCCAGGAGAGTTATTGTGCTTAGAGAAATCAGATGAGACATATGGAACAGGAAATTACTTAATCCAGTAGTATTATTGTCAGTGCTAATTATATCAATGGAAACGCTGATCTATAAAGTAGATTAATAAAAGCACAAAATATGTGTGTCAAATATATGACTGTTAACCTCACACTTTTTTGTTCCCTTTTGCACAGAAAATTCACGCTAAAAATGACTTAATTTATTTTAGGCTATCATTACATTGAGTCTTGGGACATAGACTGAAAAGTTTCATTGGGTAATATCAAGGAAGTACCACTCACATATATGAAAGAAAGGGTGTTGCTATGTGAATGAAATAAATTATTTCCCACGCCAAACCACACAATATTATTTCACAAAAAAGAACTGAGGGGTAATTCTGACTTTAGATTCAATGATATGGAATACTACCTATTATCCATTTATTGTTATTCGGTTTATCTTTCCCATAGACTCTAAGGAAAACTCTCCAGTGAAAAACAACATGCCTTCTCTCATTGCTGAATGCTTTTAGGAAGGAGTAAATGTGGTCTTGTGAGTTTTTGAGTTGAGATATTAAATTGTAAAATATGCTTTTTGTTTTTATGATGTCATAAAGTAATAAATAATAATTTTGCAATTTCATATCATCTTTCTGGGTAATCTTGTCAATTCATCTTGTTTCTTGCATAGTTAAAAACATTGTTCCATAACAATAAATCCTTGACTTCTAATATTGTTTTCTAACTCTTGAAAATTTGTTTATTTCCAAAAAGTAAGTAAAGCTACATTATCATGCATATTTTAAAACGTATTCAAATGCCTTAACAGAACATGAAGGAATGAATACTTCCTTGTGCCAAACATAATATAAAGAGTAGTTTCAGAATTCATTCAGTACTATCCTCAAGTTGAAATATTCAATCTTCCAATATTCTAGATACAATATTATTTTTTTATTTGTTTTATTGGATAGAGTGTAGAATACGGCCTTTAGTGAGGAATTGCTCATCGTATAGTCTATATTCAATCCAGTGGTCCACTTAAGTCCCTTAAAAACTCAAAATATTTTGAATCAACAATAACAGTTTTAATTTTGAATAGCAATAATTTAGTTTTAATTTACAACACAACAAAATTGAAATGACACATGCAAAAATAATGTGTCATTGTGTGGAATGAAATTATTTGCTCCATATAGCATTTCTTTCAGGGAAAGGAAGTACATTTCTGCTTATCAATGGTAACTCATCATTTCATTTTTAGTATAAATTCAAGATTGACCTAAAAACCCTGAAGCAATTATCATCAATAATCATCATTGTTATTTTACCATCTCTATTTTATTGGACACTTTTAATGGTAACTTCCCTCAGTCTTGACATACATTATCTTATCTAAACAATAAACAGAAGAAAGAGGTCCTATTGTTATTCTATTTTGCAGAGGAGAATTTTGAAGCTTCAAGTTAATGAGGTTTCAGAGAAAATGAAATAATTAGTAGAAGTTGGAGTGCATGTCTTGGAGAAATCTGCTTCAATGATATCTATTCTTGTAATCCAGCTTCTTTATTAATTGTCATATTTAGAAAAGAGTATTTTCTTTAATTTACTTAACTTGCTGTATTAAAATAATTATGACTTACTAATATGTAGTACTCAGTTTCATAACAAAAATAGCATGGATTTAGCTCAGGTTTCTGAAAAAAACTTATTATTATTATTTTTTTTTACTTATTTTTTTTCTCTTATTGAACTGTATTTTTACACTAAGGGCATTTATAGAGGACTCATGTTTTCTTGCAAAATATGAAGGAGAGGAGTCATAAATGTTACTTTCAGACAGATCAATAGCACTTTATAAAATCTGAGGTCCATGTATATTTTATTTTAAAACTTAAAGTATTCTCAGATATAGAACATGATTTCAAACATGATCTAGCAATGCTCCTGCACACAGAACCTTCTGACAGAATTGTTAATGTAATCATTTCTGTAAGCCAGAGTTGGGGAAGTTAGTGATTAGCTGAAAATAACATTGTTCATTTTCCCCATTACCTCTGAACCTGTTCTGTAAGGGTTTTCCCTCTTTGCCACTACATGAAGTAGCAGATAGGTCTAACCACTTTGCTGATATCGTTAGGCCACTGATAAAATGAAAAACAACAATAAAGGCAAAACCATTCACTAAGATACACTGAAGTTCTAACTTCTACACTCAAATGTGTGCAACTTAATCATAAAAAACAAGAACTGATTATAAAAGACTTAATAATAAAAAATAGTATTTATTACTTTTATAATGTATACTAGGCCCTGTAACTGAAGATGAAAAGAAAAAAATTAAAAGGATATGCTCTTTAGAAAGAGTTTGAAGAGGAGTCATTTTCAGTTTATGATATATTTTGCAATTTTGAGTTATTTAAAAATTACAATGTATATAAAAATACCCTGGAAATATCTTGTTAAAAGCTCATAAGAGGCGATTAAAATAGGAGTCTTTTTGTCTAGATTTCATCTGAGTCCCCAGATGCTGACTTAGTACTTTCTAAACACTCAAGCTACTAGAGCACATCATATAGCACGCAGACACAGTGAGATGAGGGAATAGGTTAGCGGGGACCATTTTATTCTATATAGTTGGGCTCTGTAAGAACAGAGAGCCAAAAACTCTGGAGATGACTTCTTCAGAAAGTGCAGTCCCTCTCCGCACAGGGAAAGACAAACAATCTTTTCTTCTCCATCGATTAAGCGAGGGTGCTCTCATGGAACTACTTACAGATTTGTCCCCTCAAATGTGAATAAATGAATTATACCCATCTGAGATGTCTCAGGTATAGCTGGGTATAGACTGACATGGTCAGAGCAGAGATAGGACTGCATTCACAACCGTCTGTGCTTCCACTGATGATATGGCCAAGACAGGTATTGCTGAATATTAGATAAGAATTCCCAGGAAAGGTCATCTCAAAGGGAATAAAATCCCAAAAGAAAGGCGAGGAAACAGGGTAACATCTCAATTAGCCAGATGGTAGAAGCATGTGGCTCACATGAAGGCAATCCCATCAAAGATGCCACTGGATGATCTGAATACCCTGCAAAGGAAACCATGCAACAGCCTGAGTTATGCCAGGACAGTGGAGAAGACCCCTACCATCTAACAATGATTGCATGCGGCAGGCATTGACCCCCTTTTCTGGGGGGCTTGAGGCTTACATAATTTTGGAAACCCTTGAACAGAAAAGATTACAGAATCCTTAACATAAAATCATGTCTTAAATGAATATCTGTTTAGAATGAAGAATCACAACAAATTATGTTTCTATAAACTGGTTCTCATTTTAACCACCTGTATTTTTAACAAGGTTCCCAGAGGGTTTTTTAATGTGCGGTGATATTTTAAAATTGCTGACTCAGAATAACAAAATAAAACCCAAACTGAAAAATTACTGTAAACAACTTACAGAAGGCCACATCCTCTCATTGTTTTGCTTTTGTCATCTGTCATACAGGTTAGCAAATAATAGGCAGTTTGTTGAGAGCAGGAATCATTACGCAATTTCTCTAGCGAAATTATTTTTCTTGAACAGTTCAGGTTGAAGCATTAGAATATAGAAGTTAGGACTTCTGTATCCTTTTAGAGGCTTAAACGTAACTTAGTATGTTTTATCGTGAAGTAACCCGTGCAAGTACTACTGCTTAAAAGTGAGACCTTGCTTGATTTTCTAATTTGATAAGTAATAAGATATATTGTGTACTTATATTATTTGTTTTAAATATAATATTCTAAAAATGCAAAGGAAACATTCATTAAATGAATAATTGAAAGTAATTTTACCTAAATTGAAAGACCTCTTTGAAAGAAGGCATAAAAAAAATTTAAACTGGATTATAACACAAATGAATAAATGGATGAGTCTACAGTTTTCAAATTTATAAATATAAGCTATTCATGAAGAAGATGTATAATATACACAAATCTTTGTAATTAATTTTCTGGAAAATATTTTATCCATATGCTTTAATAGGCTGTCTTTATATATGATTTATATATATATATATGATTTTATATAGAAAATTATTTAAGGAAATTTCACTTACTTATTTCAGATCTGGAAAAATAATGTAAATTTTTTAATCACTGGGAAGAATCTGTAATTTTAGTTACCTTAAAATAACATTTAAACTTTTAAAACGTCTCCATGTGGGATCCCTGGGTGGCGCAGCGGTTTGGCGCCTGCCTTTGGCCCAGGGTGCGATCCTGGAGACCCGGGATTGAATCCCACATTGGGCTCCCGGTGCATGGAGCCTGCTTCTCCCTCTGCCTGTGTCTCTGCCTCTCTCTCTCTCTCTCTCTCTCTCTGTGACTGTCATAAATAAAAATAAAAAAAATTAAAAAATAAATAAATAAATAAAATAAAATGTCTCCATGTGCTTTAAATTCAAAACACACATATTCTCTAGATTGTTTCTTGCTTTTTCCTATTTTTTAAATTTTCACACTGCCTTTTATTTTTTAATTAATTACTTACTGTTTTTATTCACATGCTGTTATAAGAAATAATACAGAGATCTCAAGTACATTTTAACTACTTTCCACCAATGATAATGCCTTGCTGCAGTGTAGTACAATGTCATAGCCAGAATATTGGAATTAGTATAGTCAAGAACAGAAAATTCCCATCACCACAAGAATTATCATGTGGCACTTTAATAGCCACAACCACCTTCTTTCAGCCCTACTTCCTCCTTATCCCATAGCATATACTAATCCATTCTCCATTTCTACAATTGTGTGATTTCAAGAAGAGTGTATAAATAGAATCAATATTACAAATTTTTTTTCAGCTTGTAGCTTTTTATTTATTTTTTATTTTTTTTAATATTTTATTTATTTTTATTTATGACAGATACAGAGAGAGAGAGAGAGGCAGAGACACAGGCAGAGTGAGAAGCAGGCTCCATGCACCAGGAGCCCGATGTGGGATTCGATCCCGGGTCTCCAGGATCACACCCTGGGCCAAAGGCAGGCGCCAAACCGCTGCGCCACCCAGGGATCCCTAGCTTTTTATTTTTATTTAATTTTTTTAATTATGTAAACTCTGCCCCCTAAGTGGGGCTCGAACTCATGACTCTGGGTTCAAGAGTCTCATGCTCTACTGACTGAGCCAGCCAGGTGAGCCTGTAGCTTATCTTTTTATCTTGTTATGGTTAACTTCACAAACCAAAACACAAAACAAAACAAAACAAAAAAACTGTTGCTTTTTAAAAATTTTGATGAAGTACTTTATCAATTTTCCCTTCCTGGATCCTGCTTTTTGTAGCAATGCTGGGTAGTATTTGCCGAGATTTAGGTACCAAGCATTCACTCCAGTGTTTTTTCCATAATTTTTTAAATTTTATATTTAACACTTAAATCATGATCCATTTTGTGTTAATTTTTATATAGGTGTTGAATTTTGTCAAATGTTTTTCATAAATTAGTTGGAATTATTTTGTGACTTTTCTTTTTTAGTGCAGTAATAGTGTGGACTGCATTTATAGACTTGTAAATAATGGACCATACTTGCTTCCCTGATAATAAACTTGGTCATGATACATAATTATTTTGTGTTTTGCTAGGTTTTATTCATGATAATATTTTGTCAATGACTTTTTCATTTATATTAATGAGATGTACTCATCCATTTTATTCTTCATTTATACTTCCTTCAGTCTTGGTATTAGGTAATAGGATCCTCATAAAATATGTTAGGAGTGTTATCTCCTTTTCTACTTTTGAGAAAAGATTATGTAGAACTATTCACTAAATAGTAGCACTCTTCAGTGAAACTCTCTGGGTTTAGAAATGTCTTTTTTAGGAGTCTTTCAATTACAAATTTGTAGAAATTGCTACACATAGTATATGAAGATATCTACGTAACTACATTCTGAGGATACTTATTATGATCATATTTTATTTTTCATAATGATTTTACACTGAGAAAAATAAATATCTTCTTATTTTGTTAGCACACCTTTGATTATTGAGCTTAGATATTTTATATCAGTTTATTTTTATTCTTAGCTAGTTTTATATTGATTTCCTTTATATTTTATTAATGCAATGATAAATATTCCCTAATTTATATATGCCAAAGATACAATATTTTGTTTCACTTACAGAACATATTTATCCACTTTTCCCTGTTTCTTTTAATTTATATTAATTCCTTCTGACATAACAGATTTACTATCTAGTTAAATCTATTGTTCTTATGCTATTTAAAAAATAATTTTAGAAAGAGTATATATTATTAATATATAAATAATATGAACACACCTCAAAAACATGCTGACTGCAAGAAGGCAGGCACAAAAGAGTACAAAGCATCCATTTATATGAAATTCTAGAAAAGGCAATGCTAGTCTACAGTGACCAAAAGCAGATTAGTGGCTACTGGATCTGGGGATGAGAGCAGGGGAGATTGACTATAAATGTCATGAGGGGTGTTGGGTGATAGAAATGTTCTGTATCGTGGTTATAGTGCTGGTCACACAGACCTGTAGATCTGGCAAAACTAATCCATTTACAAGGGTTTTGATGCATTGGAAATTGTACTTCAATAAAGTTATTTTTTACAAGATGAAAAATAATCTTTTAACAGCTAGAAGTCCCATAAACGTAGCATGCATTCTATTTTGAAAATACTATTTAACTCTTTAATCCATGGAATTTTATTTAATTTAAGGTTCGGTATTAAGATACTATTTCTCATTTTTTTCTACATATAGTTCAATTTCTGATCAAAGCTTATTGAATAATCAATTAATCTATAATGGATATTAGTTTTTACTATCTGACTATAAATTATATTGATCTATGCCAAAGTAGACTCTAAAATGTTTATAGTTTCCTTAACATTGAATGAAAGATTTAGCATACAAAATTTTGAGAGGGGTGGTTGCAGGTATGTCATTCTTTAGATTCGAGAGCAATTTCAAGATATGAAAAAAGATTAATAACTACTTTCTATAGGTAGTATGATAGTTGACAGGTACTTTGTCTTTTTCAATAGCATATAATGCTTTGACATTGCTTACCTGTGGAATTTGTGCCATGATAACCACTGTATCTCTGCATATAGTTCATACAAACATTAATGAAAATCCACATATTATTCGAAAAAATATATTTCAACAAAATATAGAATAAGAATCAAAATTAAACAGAACTCAGTTTAATGAAAATATATTTTCTATAAGAGAGAATTCTAAATCCGTGTGGACATTAAAATTAATAGCTTATTTTCATTCTGCAGATTAATCAACAAAAGGCATTCATTGAAAAAAAAAAAGAAAAAAAAAAAAAACAGAAGGCACCCATTGAAAGTACCACCAATGGTGAGGTTGATTTCATAGTGATTTCCCTATATAAATCATTCTACCATTGGGAATATCTTTTTGGAAGGCAGCTATGCTAACCCCTATGCCAGCAACGCGGGAATATCTTTTTATAACAGAACTTTACTGTTTTAGAAACCTCTCAGTAATGATGATTATCATGTTAGAAGAGAATTATATTCCTTAATAAATGAGAATTTTAGAAAGATAAATAAGTTAAATGATTTAGAAATAAATCATTTTAATAAACAAATGTATGTGAACATATACTGTTTTTGCAGAAGTTGTTTTAGAAAACTGATATTTTTACATCAAATTTATCATATGCTATTCCCAAATATAGGATATGAAATATTCCTATAATAATGCTTTATAAATCTTTGAGCATGCTGTGTACATCTTTTTGGCAAAAAATAAAGTGATGTTCACACATCCTAAGGTGCCAGAGAGAAAAGCTTGGTAGTTTAATCTTTGTAATGTTTTATACTAGGGGCCCATATTCTTTCATCTTCTCCACTTCTCTCTCCATCCACTATTGTAATTATCAATAGATATAATGAAGAGTAGATGCTATGTGAGCCAGTCATCCTGAAATAGATTCTGTGAGAATCTGCTTAATAGTTTTACCTTCCTGAGCTACATATGAATCTTCTCTTAATGACTAGAGAGGTATTTAAAGACTAATTCAGTAAACTAGAATTAAGTTCTTCTAAAGTTTCTTATGTAAATATCTTAAATTTTCCAAACTAATAAAATAATGTATATAGAATCTGAGTCTCACCACAATATATGGAAATATGTATTTTTCTTCAAGATAGTACTTTTAAGAAAGTCATTAACAACTTTTCTTGGGGTGCCTGGGTGGCTCAGTTACTTACATGTCTACCTTAAGCTCAGGTCTTGATTCTAGGATCCTGGGATTGAGCCCTGCATTGGGTTCCCTGCTCAATGGGGAGTCTGCTTCTCTCTCTTCCTCTGCCACTTCCCTGACTTGTGCTCTCTCTCTTTCTCTCTCTCAAATAAATAAAATATTTAATAAAAAAAGAAAGTTAACAACTTTTAAAATAATTATTTGGTATAAATGCTTTAATGTTTGTCCTATTAAGAAAAGCTTTATGAGACAAATGGGTGGTGCAGTCAGTTAAGGGACCAACTCTTGGTTTTAGCTCAGGTGATGATCTCAGAGTCTGAGATGGAGTCCCTCATTAGGCTCTGCACTCAGAGCAGAGTCTGCTTATGTTTCTGTCCCTTTGCCCCTCACCACCTTCTCGAAATCCTCAAAAATTCAATTTTTCATCTGTAAAAGTGAAAACAAAACTCACTTCCCTTACTAGCATAGTGCATGTCAGAAAGTGAATATTCAATAAATCTTAAGCTGGATTTTTTTTCTTCTATCTTCATCCTTCAAGAACTTTGAGGATTTATATAAACCTTATCATTGCTGCCTTGGAGAAACACCATTCCTAAAAAAGCATATCTTTACATCTCAAGGGGAAAAGCTTCATTTTTTTTTAATTTTTAAAATGAGGTTTGAGATAACCCCAACCCATTTATTTAGATTGATAATAGTATGAAAGATTAATGCATATATGAATAAGATCTGGTCTATTTTTATGTAAAGTTCACAATAAGTGTTGGTTTAATAGGCTCACTTAATGATAGACAATCTTATAGATTGTGGCTGCATAACATTTTCTAAAATTTAAAGTGTTTTCAACATTTAATAGCATAAGGGAAATTCACTGAGGTTTCTTAAAATATAATATCATATATTTTATCCCTTGTAAGACAGCATCGTAGTAACAAGTAGTTATGAAATATTTCATTATATTTAATAGTCTTTAATAAAACACTATTTTAGTTTGAGTATTTTCCTTATTTCTTAATGAATTTTATTTTGTATTTTTTTCCCTATAGAAGATTTCAATAGTCTAATGTTTAATTCAATAAAATATGTAAAAATCTCAGTTTTGCAGAATACATGTATGGACTTTGTCAGCAATTATCACCACATATTTAGATAAATTTGTTTGGGCTAAAATTCATTCTTGAATTTTATCTTTGATGTTTTGTTTGTTGATATAGTTTGTGTATTTTATTTTGATAGTGTCATCTTTCATTCTTAGAACAACATTGACTAGCACAGTATTTATTTGAAGTAATACAAGTGCTCAATAAATACTTATTGAAGAATAAATAAGCAAATGATAAAATGTTTAGAGTGAGTGTATCTTCTTCAGAGCTGACAAAAAAAAATAGTTCCATTATCTGTCAATATAAAGTTTAAACTACTGGATGAAATCGAACACTCTTTTGTTTTGCTCTTAAACCAGAGTGAAATATCTGCATGTTCAGATTCTCTCTCCCTCTACCTGTCCATACAACTAAGAAAGATAAATGGAAACAGTACTTTATCTTTTTGCCTCTGTCCTATTTCTGACCACGAAAACTGTCACTGTGATCTATTAACATTGTGGATTTCTTTCTTCAGTCCAAGTGACAAGATTGCTATTTTTGAAATAAGTTCTATCTTTTTGTTACAGGCACCATGAATGATTAAGTTTTCAGCAGTGGAAATTACTAAACCTTTGTCTAAGAATATAGGTGATCTTAAAGATGACTTATTACAATAAGAGAGAAAAGTAGAAATTTCACCTCATCTGTCTACTCAAAATGTATATGATGGGTCAAAAGGAAAGGCAGGGGTTATTCTTTTTCTACTTTCAGTGGAAATTTCTTTTACAGAATAGAGAAGTGCATTATACAAAGAAGAGGACGAATCTAGTGAAGGAGTATAATTCCTTCAGTCTTGTCATATATGATACCTCCAACTATGTCTGTTTTTCTTTTTCTATATGTTTCACACCTGAGTTAAAACAAACAAACAAAAATCACTGTCTTACTAACACATTAATTCTGCTTTTAATAAACCAAATTGTGCTTTGTTTTGATCATCTTGGGAGAACGTATAGAAGTCATAGAATTCCCTAAAATAAGTACTAATTTTTTTTTTAAAAAAGGAATAGCATCTTATCATATAATGTGTTGAACAAAATAATTTTAGTTTTAACTTATAAATGGAGAAACTCAATATTTTAAAACAGCAAATTTAAAATTTCTTTATTGTATCAAAAATCTTACTCTTTAAAAAAAGATTTTATTTATTTATTTATTTAGTTAGTTAGTTAGTTAGTTAGTTAGTTAGTTAGTTATTCATGAGACAGAGAGAGAGAGAGAAGCAGAGACATAGGCAGAGGGAGAAGCAGGCTCCATGCAAGGAGCTGGATATCAGGTTCAATCTCAGAACTACGGGATCACGCCTTCAGCCTAAAAGAGATGCTCAACTGCTGAGCCACCCAGGCACCCCAAAATATTTTTACTCTTACTCAAACTCAAGAACAATGTCAAATTGTAATGCTGGTACTAGATGTGCAATGGGACTATAATCTGATTCTGTTATAGTAGACGATTTAATAATCCTCAATTTTTCTGAGTATAGTTAGTCAGACTCATACCTTTATACAAATCACCATCCTGAAACAAGCTAAATTTGAATATTAGAAGTTTGAACAGCAGGATAGCTTTTTTTAAATGTAAGATTATAGATCCAAAATTGGTAAAACGTGATAAACTATATAAAATAATATAAAAAATTTATAAAGTTCATTAAAATATTTTTAGTACTTGAATTATTTTCCTAATAAAACATTGTCCAGAAGCTCAATATGTAAGACAGATAAAGCTGGGCTACTATGGTTGAAATAGGAAGTGAAAGGGTTGAGTGGGAACTGAGGATTTGCTTCTTTCATCTGCATGTCCCCATTTGTCCTCTCCCATCGACTTCTGAAAAACGATTTTAAAGTCATTAGAAAACCTTATTTAAAGTATTGTACCTAAATTGTTGCTTTTAAATAGCATCTCTAAACTTGTCTATCTGGTATGTGATAACTTCATGTGTCAACTCAGGTGAAGGATTTCTTTTATTCAAGTATTCATTGTCAGAGTCTCTGCTAGATAATTATAGCTTAATTTTTTCAGAGGGAAATAAATATAGGTTTATTTCTACTCTCCTTGAATTTGGACTGGCCTGTGATTTGCTTGACCAACAGAATGTAGTAGAAGTGACATCATGAGATTAGGAAAGGTAGGCCTTAAGCAATCTTGCAACTGCTGTGTTAACACTGTTAGGTGATTTCCTGTTGACGGCCACAGCAACATGAAAATGCTTGAAATGAAGAGATCACTTGGAAAGAGATGGTCTAGTTGTCCTAGCTGCCAGGTCTCCAGCCCACCTCCTAGCTAAATGCAGCTTCATAAGAGAGTCTAGGAAGGATATGTACTTTCCTGTTTGCACATGACTGAAAGATTTCCTGAGGCATAAGCTGGGCAAATGCACAGGGACTTTTAGGTACTGGACCTGTGTGACTATCATGATTAGAGTGACTAAGATAATCAGTGTATCTGTGTTGGTGGGTCCAGATACAGCAGTCATTATATTCAGAGTATTATTCTTTCTAGAGAGATCAAGATCTCAAATGACCTATAAAACCAAACAGGCATATATCTGAACTGTTTAATCAGACTGTCAACATATCAATAGAATCCATCGAAAGATGAATGGAAAAAGAAGATGTGATTTATGTACACAATGGAATATTACTCAGCCATTAGAAACGACAAATACCCACCATTTGCTTCAAAGTGGATGGAACTGGAGGGTATTATGCTGGGTGAAATAAATCAATTGGAGAAGGCCAAACATTACATGGTCTCTTTCATTTGAGGAATATAAAAAATAGTGAAAGGGAATAAAGGGGAAAGGTGGAGAATATGAGTGGGAAATATCAGAAAGGGAGACAGAACATGAGAGACTCCTAACTCTGGGAAATGAACTAGGGGTGGTGGAAGGGGAGGTGGGCGGGGTGTGGGGGTGACTGGGTGATGGTCACTGAGGGGGGCACTTGATGGGATGAGCACTGGGTGTTATTCTATATGTTGGCAAACTGAACACAAATAAAAAATAAATTTATAAAAAATAATAAAATAAAATAAAGAAGTGGATACTGTGGTTCACACTGGCTTAACTAATTAAGAACAATTATTTCATGTAAATGTGTACCCAAAGTTAGGACAAATATCAGGATCAGTGGATCTATCCATTCAAATTATTCTAGAAGTCTTTGTTCTTTGTCTCTCCAAACTATTATCTTGAATATTACCTTCTTTCTATGGCTGATTGCCTTGTGATCGTAAAATGACTGCCAGGAGCAATTGGGGTAAGACCTCCTCATTTACAGAAAGTGGGAATGAATTACTTATAGGAAAAAAAAATATTATGAATCTTTCCCAAAATGTCCAGAAAATCTTTTGTCTTATTCAACCTATTAGGATGTGAGTCCAGTCTTAATTTGTCACCATGAAAGTGGGTGGAATTGCTCTGATTATTGTACTTTATCAGGGGTGACCCTTGGAGTTTGGATGAAATTGTTTCCCCTTGAATTACAAGGGTTGTCTCAATAGAATATGCAGATAGATTCCTGAGGAAGAAGAGGATAAAGAATAATAGTTAGTAAAATAATATTCATGTTAGTCTATTTGTTATGGTTTTCAAAAAGTCTGCAGTGATCTGTATTTGAAGCATGACAATCTGTAGAAAGGTGGGTCTATAGAGTTCATCATTATGTCTAGATTGCTTGTCTATCTGGGCCTATATATTTTCCCATTTTACATATATAAAATATTTAAAAAATCTGTATTTTATATAAATATATAAATATAATATTTCATTTGTTTACTCATGAGAAACACACACAGAAAGAGAGAGAGAGGCAGAGACATAGGCAGAGGGAGAAGCAGGCTCCATGCAGGGAGCCCAATGTGGAACTCAATCCCAGGACCCATGATCACACCCTGGGCTGAAGGCAGACTCTAAACCACTGAACCACTCAGGGATCCCCATTATATTTTTATTTACTGACATATGATTGACAAGTAGCATTATATTAGTTTTAGTGTACAATGTAATGGTTTGATATTTGTATATATTGCAAAATGGTTACCACAATAAGTCTAGTTAGCATGCCACCATACATATGAATTTTTTTCTTAAGATCTATCCTCTTAGCAGCTTGCAAGTATACAATATAGTATTATTAATTATAGTCACCATGCTATACATTGCACTCCTATAATTTGTTATATACTGTTCTCATATATTCTTGAACATAGATGAAGTTTTATGAGTTGATCCTGAGGGAGATTTAAAGGTGAAAGAAATATCTTAGAATCCTTTTAGAACACAGGCTCCATAACCTAGCATTGTCCTTATATTTAGGGAATTCAGTCTTTTTAGTAATTAAATCTCCTAACCCCACCCAATCTAATTCTGTATCCAGGCTTTAATAGAGTGTTGAATTGTTCCAGCCATGGATTGTGGATTAAACCTGCTCTGCCTCTCCCAGTACTAGTAATTTTCATCCTATGCTTCAGGCACTCTTGAGTGTCAGGGCTTTTCCCAAAGTGATCTTCGCCTTGCTTCTAACCTCCACCATGTTCTTGTTGCCAAAGGACCCCAGGTATGATGGTCTACACAGCCATTCTCCCCAACTACTCTGGGTTAGGATAGTGAAGGAAGGATATATGAGGACTTTTTGTAGAATCGGAATTGCCTGAAATGAGCCTTTGTGTCTCCACATACTATCTCTCTGGCCCTAGGGAAAATTATCTCTCTAAGCCTCAGTTTCAAGATAATAATAGTATCTAATCAAGATTTTTGACTGAGGTTTAAATGAGTTTATGCATAAAAAGCCACATTAAGAACAATGCTTAGCATAGGTTAACAGCTGGACATGTGCTAATTATTAGTGTATGCCTGCACACTTTTGCACTCTTTCTCTCTCTTTCTTGCACACACACATACACACACACACATAGGTTACTCATATGTAGAATATTCAGATATATCTTTCCAAGGTTCAGATTTATATTGCTTCCATGTCATCACTGGTTGCTATATGTTTATTGATTGGATTGATTGAGTGAAAACCCAACTCAGCTGAATCTGGGGAAACATAATAAAAACCATGATCAGCTGAATCTCAGAGAAACAATGCTAAGCACTTTATATAGAGATAACACCACAATTTGCTAAGTCAACTAGATTTGAAACCTCAGAGTAATTGTTTACCACTCCCTCTTCTCCACAACCAATTAATTCCTAAATCCCACAGATTTTCATTCTGTAAACTCTTTCCCATCTGTTCTTTCCCTTTGATTTCCAATTCTATCATATAGTGCTGATCTGCATTAACTCTTTCCCAACCAAGCTTATTGCCTTGTCTCCATTTTTTTTTTTATTCCAATTTATTATACAGATCATCAATAGTGCCATTGCCTCTTTTTATTTGGCATAGCCCTTATGTAGTTGGGATAATATATTTTTGATAACTAAGGTCAATTTGGCTTGCTGAATTAGAGTAGTTACTCTTGGATGTTTCCACTTTGGGAATGTATACCTCCACTTTGCCCTCAGTTTTATTTTCTGAAGAAGGATTATTAATACATAGGAAAACAAACTTTCATGCATAGGTGCAAGTAATGATTTCTCATAGTTTTAGCTCTTTCTAATACAGACACATGCTAATTATTATTGTATACCACAGTATAACAGAGGTAAGAAGGGATATGGTTTGCAAACAGAAGTAACCTGCCCTGGGAAGTTCATGCTAACCCACAGTATATTTTTGGTTAGGAGGTGACCACCAATCTTTGCCTTCTGAACTCTTAGTAACTTCATCTAAATTCACATCTTCAAACATGAATTATTTCCTCATTTATAAAATAAAAAATCAGACAAGTACTCAGTAGTATACAGAAATTGCATAGAAAGTAGGAGAAAGTTAAAACATCAAAGACCAAAATACTGGTCATGACTAAGGTGCTCTTGTTTGAAGACATAAGGAAATGTGTTAATGAGCTCTATTATTTACTTCTGGAATAACTTTGACCCCAGAACTTTGAATTTATGTAATGAGTTTGGAGTTGTTCTTACAACTGGATATAAACCCTTACCAGTTTGCATAGGTTTAGTCAAGTCACTTCCTTTCTGATAAATTCAATAACTCTCCATTAGTTAGAACATCACATATAAACAATGAGGCCTATCACTTTTACCCTTCAACATTATGTTATATACATATATTTTTTTCTCTTTGAATCAAATAAAACTGTTAGATTTTCTTCAAACACATCCAGGAATTTTCACTATTATAGTTTTACTTTATTATTCTGTTTCATCAGAAATTGTGCCCTTTTCTAGCACTGAGGACTTCCTTTTATGGTCCAAGGCCAAACTCAAATCTTACTTTTTTCCCACTAGCTTCACTTCATGCCTCTAGGCTGTGTTCTTTATTACACATAACACAACTTTTCGGGAAACAATTTTTTTTCAATGTGTAAAAAGTTTATAGTCTCAGTTTAATATATATTAGCAATAACAAAGACATAATCTCATTGATTAAAGATGGCCATTATTAATAATTTATATACTTATTATTTTTATGTGAAAATATTAATGAATAACACATAATATTTCTCCTATATCATGTTTTAAGAACATAAATATAAAGAGTCCAGATCTTAGACACCTGCTCGAGTTTAAAACCTATGTGACTTTTCTAACCTAACTATAGGCAATTACAGTTGTTTTACCCAGCAGAACAACTGCATTCCCAACACTAGACTTGGTAAACAGCCACTGCATTACAGACCCAGGGAGTTACAGTCAATATATATCTGCATTCTTAGCTCAGAGGACCTCATTCAGAGGCCACTTGATTGAGGGCCTTCAGTTGAGACTTTCTTTAGGTGCCTTTGCCTTAACTTCATTTTAAGTAAAATGGGGAGCACCTTGAAGACATCTTTTTCCACTCTTACTACTCAGTACTTTCCCATGTTAGGCCATCACTCTCTCCATCTTGCCAGTTCCCAAATCTTTTAAACAGTAGAATCCTTTTGTTTAAGGCCCTTTAGCAGTGAGACACACTCGCATCTGTGCTGATACATCTGACTTTCTACTGCGTGCAGTGCCAGTGGAGGAAATGGAATTGGGGAGGTGGCACTTTTGCCAGTTTAGCACCTTGTTTATACTATTACTGGAAGTGATTAAGTTTTGACTGCTATTTTCATTTTGGTTTGCTGTCTTCATCAGCTACTTTGATACCTGGCAGCTCATTTCCCTCTAGCTCAGCTGAGCTTCTAATGAAATCATATTCCTTTCTTTTCCCTTCTATTCCATTCCCTTTCCTTCCCTCCCCTTCTCTCTCCCTCTGTGTCTCTCTCTTTCTCCAACCTCTTTCTTCTTTCTCTACAATCCTTAATACCAGGGTAAAGTGTCTACCAAATAATATTTGCACAACTAATATTTGTTCAATGAGTAAATTGATTGACTCAAATGAGAAAGAGTATATTGGTTTTTGTATACTGTACTTGTCTTTTTTTCCCTTTTTAAGTATTTTTGAGATCATTAGATGTACTTCAAATACAATTTTATTTATTGCTACTTTGCTTCATCATTATGACTACATCTCAGTTTAGTTTACCATTGTCTTATTGCTAAACTTATTTTCAAAATATCACTCAACATAGGGAAAACTGTTTTTTTTTTTTTTTAAGATTTTATTTGTTTATTTGACAGAGAAAGAGAGAGCACAAGCAGGGGGAGTGGCAGGCAGATGGGGAGAGGGAGAAGCAGACTCCCTGATGAGCAGAGAGTCCAATGTGGGGCTTGATCCCAGGACCGTGGGATCATGAACTGAACTGACAGCAGCAGATGCTTACCTGACTGAGCCACCCAGGTTCCCTACTGGCAAAACTGTTTTGATTGACATCCTTGAGCATACTTTTGGGGTATCATTTGATAATATGTAAGGATTAATATAATTTGCTTTAGATTAATATCACCTGGATTAAAGTTATAGCTCTGAAATTTATTAGCCAAGTGACATTAGGGAATTTTTTAAGCTTCTCTGTGTCTCTTTTCTTTATCAACTTTAATAAAGATGGTGATAATAACTACTTCATGCTTTTTTGTAAGTACTAAATGAGATTGACCATGAAATTAATCAAACATCTAGCATATAATAAATACTAAAAATGTCATATCTTATACCTTCCATGATTTAAAGAAAGAAGTATACTGGCCCAAAGCAAGCACATTTTTTTTCTTAAACAAACATTTTAAGGACACCAAAGCATATCTTAAAATATGCTTCAGAATAGTTTAGATTTATACCTGTGTCATTATATTATCTGAGGCCTGTGGTGGAGGCTTCTAAGCTTCAGCTCTATTTAGTTTTCCTGGCACCTGGTACTTTGTTGCTTTTTTTTTTTTTTTTTTTTTTTTTTTTGCTGTTGAGCAAGTCTGCATTATTAGTCTAGCTAATATGTTATTGTAAAATATATTTGTAATACTTCTAAGCTATGGCATTTAATTTCCTGTGACTGTTTTCTCCTCTCTCTACTCTCTCCCTGACAAGGAAAAAGTACTATTCTGCATTGGACATAACCAAGAAGTGAATTTCTAAATTTACTCAGCATAACCTGGCCACTGTGGTTAATAAAGTACTGCCCACACTGTATCCTTGTTAGTTTTAATTATAGGGAGATATGAAAATAGATACATAGATGATAGATTCTGATCATGGCCAATTTATAATAAAAATATAATTTAAAAGGTCATTCCAAATATTGGCAAAATGAAAGATTTTAATATTTTCTACTTATATTTATTATAATATGAAACAATATACATTATAACAATATAAATATAATAAATCTTCCTTTTTAATTACAATTATCATTCATAGTTTTACCCTTTTTAGTCATTTTAATATGCATTGATTTCTGAAATTTTTCTGCATACTAAATCAGTTGTATGTCATTTATATTGAAATATTTTTCTCAACTTGTCATTTTACTCAATTTTTATTTATTGCAGGCATTTGATGTAAAGATGGCTTTAATATTTATACAGTTGAAAGATTTTTGTTTTTGTTTTCTTTTCCATTAATCATTGTATGAATCTACTTAGGCTGCCATACCAAAATACCACCAACTGAGTGGTTTCAAAAACAGAAATCTATTTTCTCATGGTTCTGGAGCCTCAAAGTCCAAGATCAAGTTGCTTTCATGTTGGCTTCTGGTGAAAACCTTTCTCCTCAGTTTACAGACAGTGTTTTCTTCTTGTGTCTCCACATAGCCTTTTCTCTGTGTGTACACACAGAGAGAGCTCTGAAGTCTCTTCCTATGTAAGGACAACCATTCTATTATATTAGGGACCCATCCTTATGACCTCACTTAACCTTAATTACCTCTCCGAAGTCCCTGTTTTCAAATACAGTTACACTGGGGGGTTAAGGCTTCAACATGTAAATTACAGGTGCACACAATTGACCCCATAACATTCTGCCCTCTGTCTCCCCAAGATCTGTCCTACATTAGCCCCATTCCCACAACCTCAAAAGTCTTAGCCAATTCCATTATCAGTTCTAAAATCTCATCTAAGTGTCATCTAAATTGTGTGTAGGTGAAACTAACGGTAAAATTCATCTTGGGGCAAAATTCTCTCCAGCTGTGAACCTGTGAAACCAGACAAGTTATGTGATTCCAAAATATTTTGATGAGATAGGCATAGGATAAACATTTCCATTCCAAAAAGGAGGAATCAGAAAGAAGAAAAGAATGATGAGTTCTAAGGAAATATGAAAGAGAGTAAGGCAATTGCCATTAGATCTTAAAGCTTGAGGATAATCTTCTTGATTCCATGCTATAATCACTAGGTGCATTGCAGTGGGTGCTCTACCCTAATACTCTAGATTGCAGCTCTGCCCTCTTGCTCTAGGCAAAGCTCTCTCACCACTGGGCTTTTTGCATGGTGCCCCCTTCACTTGTTCCCAAGACACTATGCAAAGGAACTCTGGCCACTGAAGCCAAACAGATGTCCCAACCCTTTGAAACCAAAGACAAAAAGCCTTTCTTTCCTAGGAAGTAGACTCTGGGTCTGTAGTGGGAGTGACAGCCCTAATGACCTGAATTACCTTCAAGATCATTCTTCCCTTTTCTTGAAGGAAAATGCATGCCAACAGCTGTTCTATTCTGTAGAATCTAAGCACATCTTGAAAGCCTTCCTTCATGTAATACCTTCTCTATTTCCTTTGATCTAAACTGGTAGTTTCTCTGCTGGTATAATCACATTTCTGTTTCTGGCTTTTCTTAAGATGGCTAATTAACATCATGTATAATCCCTTTATGGAGTATTGTACAGACACGTGCTTTATCAAATTTTTGCAATATGGATGGAATAAGAATCTCCAAATCTTGTAGTTTGGGTTCCTTTTGGATAGAAATCTTCTCAACTAATTATCTAAGTTCATTACAGTCTACTTTGCCTAGAACACTAGAACAAAATTCAGCCAAATTTCTTGGCACTTTATAACAAATACTGCCTTTCTTCCGGTTTCCAAACCATATTCTTAATTTTGAGATCTTACCAAAATCTTAAACGTTTATATTTTTGCCAACATTCTGTTCTTTTTTTTCTGTTCTTGATGATATACATAATCTCTAAAATGATAAACGCTTTCTCTACAGCTCTCCTCTTTTCTTCCTAAACCTTCATCAGAATTGCTTTTAACATGTATTTAACATATAGTTAGCAAAATACCACAGGCTGGGTGGCTTAAACAACAGAAATTTATTTCCTCACAGTCCAGGATGCTGTAAGTTCAAAATCAAGGTGCCATTAGAGTTAATTTCTGGTGAGATCACGCTCCTCAGTTTGCGGACAGTGTGCTTTCTTGCTGTGTCCTCACGTAGACTTTTTTGTTTTTTCCCCAAATTCCGGTGTCTGCTTTTCCTTTTATAAACTACCAGTTTGATGGAATGAGGGTCCCACCTTCATGGCTTTATTTAATTCTAATTACTTCCTTAGAGACTCTATCTTTAAATACAATCACATGGGGAGTTAGAGCTTCAACATATAAATTTTGGTAGGGACATAATTCATTTCAAAGCAGTTATGCTTAAAGAGTCTTTCTTGACTTGAAGATCCGAAATAATCTATTTATAATTTTTCATGATTTCCCATGATTTTAATTATTAATTTCATTCTGTATTAGTCAATTTGGACATTGCTATATTGTGATGTCAAAGAATTTTTGAAATATCAGTGCCTTAATAAATAAAATCTTACATCTCATTTTCTGTAAATTTTGCTTTGGTCCTAAAGCTTTGCAAAGTCTGTCTCATTCATGACAAACAGCTGGAGGAGTGTGCACTAGGTCCGAGATACTTCAGCCTGGAAGATTGTACCACCTATAACAGCAGTTGAAAATACATGTGTTAAGTAGTAAGTGACTTTGCCATATATTTTTTTCTGATTGTAAAGGAATAATATATTATAATATTTGTAAATCACAAAAAGTAAAATTATTTTTTATTTTATTTTTAAATATTTTATTTATTTATTCATGAGAGACACAGAGAGAGAGCGGCAGGCACACAGGCAGAGGGAGAAGCAGGCTCCATGCGGGAAGCCTGATGTGGGACTCCATCTGGGGACTCCAGGATCACGCCCTGAGCCAAAGGCAGACACTCAATGGCTAAGCCACCTAGGCTTCCCACAAAAGGTAAATTAAAAAAAAAAAAAAAAAACTTTAAAAACCACTTTAATCCAAGTGCTTTCTTTTATCAGTTCATAACATATACATGGTTTAAGTCAATTCCCAATGGTGTTGATTTGGACCAATACCAACAACATTTTCTCTTTCTTTTTTTTTAATATTTTATTTATTTATTCATGAGAGACACACAGAGAGAGGCAGAGACACAGGCCTAAGCAGGCTGCATGGAGCGAGCCCAACATGGGACTCGATCCTGAGTCTCCAGGATCACGCCTTGGGTCTAAGGTGGCACTAAACTGCTGAGCCACCGGACTGCCCCCAACCACATTTTCTTGGTTACACTTATAATATATACATATTTGTATTGTATTATATGTTATATAATATTAGAACTAAGATACTATGTTGATTATAAGACAGAGACAAAGTTCAAATTTACAAAGGTTAAGATATAATTGAAGTTCTAGTATGTCTGTCTTTACTCACATCAAACCCTATCCAAGATTAAGATGGCTGCTCTACAGGAAATTATTTTTATGAAAATCAAATGTGAGAGGACAAAAAGTTACTGACAGCCCCCCTTCGTTTCAGGTTGAGTTGTCTGAGTAGTCTCTATCTCATAGTGTTTGCAAGAATAGAATTATTACTGATCAAGACAGGGCAATGACTCTGGATGCCTTATATGCCAAATAGAGGAAATAATAGTTTCCCTTGTGGTATTTGTAACTCCACACTCTAGAAAGGGAATCAGTCAATGGGGGTGAGTCAAATTGTCATTATAACTTTTTTTTGGTGCAGGATGTGTACAATTCTGGTGCAGAGACCTGCATGTGCTATGTAAGCCGATAATTTCCTGGTAAATCTGTAGCAGTTCTTTTTCTTTTCTTTTTTTTTTTTTTTTTTTCTGTAGCAGTTCTTGAGGTTAATGATAAACCTATTCTATTCCTGCAAATAAAAACATTGGTGGCAGCTTCTATACCTTTTTCTTCCTTATTCATTTCAACGATTGAAATGGTTGCAAAGGACTTAGCTCGAAGCTCTAGTAAACTGCACATTTGTTCACATATCCACTTGCAGCTGTTTCCAGAGAATAGTCACCTGTCATTTCTTTTTCACCTTCCAAATATCTTGAGAACACTGTCATCATCAGATTTTAACCAGAACCATATGGCCAAGAAAATTCTGGAAAAAACAGAAGATTGTTTATAATAATAAGTGATGCTTTATTAAAACAGGCAACACAACTTAATACAATATGTCAGAAAGATTCAGGATATTGCACTGTTACATAGTTTGTTTACCAACGAGCTTTAACAGAGTGTTTTCTGACTCTTCTCGTGCAGTTTTCTCTGCGGATGGTAGTTAAACAAGAAGTGTGTGAAGCAAAGAAGTCTATCAAACAAGCTGCTCATGTTTACGAACAGTTTCCCCTTCTGTGTGTCTGTGTGATTTATTCCACTTAGCTGTCTGTATTGCTTTGCTTTGATTTGTACTGAAGGCAGGAGTCAACATCCACAAGATTGATTTTTAAAAACGTGTGAATTTGTTCTTTAAAAAATATGAAAATAGTTATTTCATTGCTAAATAAGGATAAATAGGTAAATTGTTTACATTTTTTCAGTACAAAATTTAATGATTCAATTATTCAGAGAAGAATGAATTTAGGATAGATTGCATGATTACATTTTGAAATACAGAAACGAAGTTTAATACTCATCTCCATAGGAGGGCTACTGACTTTCTCAGTTTTAACTCATGGCTGCCTATAATTTCAACTTGATTTTCCATTATCCAAAAAATACTGCTGTGAATCCTTATTACTAAAAGCAATTGAACACCACAAAATGGCCAAAATGTAAATAGGTAAAGAGAAAAAAATATACTACTTAAATATTTCAGTACACATACATGCTACAAGAGAAATATTCATATTAATCTTCTCCCCGGGAGCCTAATAAAATATACTATTTAAAACATAAAGTAATTGGGGAAAGAATATACCCCCTGTTCATGACCAGCACTGTCATTATATAAAATGTAAAGAGCCTTCAAGAATATATATTAAGGGGGATGTAAACGCAACACACTTTTTCTAGTGTGACATAATTAATTTGTGCAACAGGTAGGATATATATATAAACTTTATGGCTTTCCTTTTCTAAGAACCCATTTGTATGCACTTCCTATTAAGTTTTTCAGAGAAAAAAATTGTAGTAAAACATTCTCAAATTATCTATAAAGTTTATGCAGAAATTCTAAAAGGCATTGTTTATAAACCAGCCCTACTATATAAATAAGTTCCACTGTAGAATTTTCTGGTTTAGCTACATGCAGCTATAACTATAAAATTCCAGTGAGATCTTACTTTATCCTAATAAAGTACCTAGAATCTAGGTCAGTGATTCAGAATTCAATTCAGACATGTTTCTTTCTTAAAATTAAACATACAGTATTACTGAAAAAATCTTAAAATGTACTTTACAAGAATTTAGATTTTTTTTTTTCTTTTGCCACTCTACTGTGCTAGTTCAGCAGTAATTCACTCGTGGAAAACTAACAGAATATATGCCCCTGTAAATACCATCAAAACCTTTTAAAAAGTCACATAAAGTAGTTAAATTAAGTGGTAACAACAAAAGCTAACGTTGCCTGGTCCTTCATTCTCTCACTCTTCTAAAGAATGACTTCAAGTGTCTTCTCTTTTTCCTCAGATTCCTATATTTCCACTTCAATGTTCATTTCAAGTGCAATTTTACTACCCCCTCCCCCCGCCCCGCTGAGGAACTGAAATAGCCAGGAGAGAGCTTCCACAAATTACCACCACCATATCTGATATCCTCTTTGGTCACAGTTTTGCTTTCCCTCTTCTTTGTTTCTTTAAATAAACTACATTAAACCTCATCCTTGTTAATCCTCTTAAAAGGCTGTCACTGCAGTAATTTTACCATCTCCTACCCACATTATCAAATTTTCCTTCTTTTCTAGATTATTCTTATGGACATATACAAATGTTGTATTATTATCAGCTTATTACACTCACTGATCCTAATTCTACCTTTTGCAACTGGTCCATTTCTCTTCTCCTCAGCTTCCAGCAACACTTCTCAATTGGTAGTTGGAATATACTTTTGTCTCCTATTAGTCAATGTCATTCTCTCTTTAGTGCATTCCAATAGGCTTTTGCCACCACAACTCTATAGATGGTTCCAGAGAAATGACCTCCGAAATCCAATAGTCAAATCTAAAGTTTTGTTTTGTTTGTTTTAAGATTTCATTTATTTATGAGAGACACACACAGAGAAGCAGAGACAGGCAAAGAGAGAAGCAGCCTCCTCACAGGGAGCCTGATATGATACTCAATCCCAGGACCCTAGGATCACAACCTAAGCCAAATGCAGACGCTCAACCACTGAGCCACCCAGGCACCCCTGAAGTGTTTATGTGACTTTATTTTTCTTAACTGATTAACTTTACCCAGAAAAAAAGCATTTTTTTGTTTGCCTGAAAACACTTCATATCTTAGGTTCCACGACACCATATTCTCTTACTTGTCCTCTTACTTTACTTTCTACTACTCAATCAATCAATCAATATATTTTTTTATCAAGTTATCTTAGCAGAAATTTAATTATTTGCTTGGTAAAACACTGCTGATGCCATAATTGTTAACATAGCCATTGAGCAAATAGTGACTAACTCAGATTTTGATTAACATGTTTTATTAAAGAAAAGATATGACAAAACCCAAATCAGTTATTGCATTATAGTCTAAAATAACAGTTTCTGATCCCTAGCCATTTAGATAAGATAAATAAAACAAGTTGTTTTCCTCCCATATCTAAAAATCTGTAGTAGAAGTATCCTGATACATATAGTTTTCTTATACATACAACATAATCAATAATTTGTGATGTCAAAATGGAGAATCTTCAAAAATTGTTTATATATGATTTTATTTTTTGGTATCTTTCCAAACTTTATGAGGCTATCTCCCAAAAATAAGTGCATAATATGTATTCCAAAGTCTGATATTACCATCTCAGGAGAGAAATGAACTTCTATGGGAAGAAAATAAGAAGTTGGAATTCCTGCTATGAATTATCATAGTGCAATCTTTTAATCATATTCTTTTTATTTTTTTATTTATGTTATTTATTTATTTATTTATTTATTTATTTATTTTTTACAGATTTTATTTATTTATTCATGAGAGACAGAGAGAGAGAGAGGCAGAGACACAGGCAGACGGAGAAGCAGGTTCCAAGCAGTGTTGGACTGGATCTGGAGTCTCCAGGCCTGTGCCACCAGGGCTGCCCTCTTTTTATTTTTTTAAGATTAGTGTATTTACTTGAGAGAAAGAGAGAGAGGGAGAGAGCATGAGAGGAAGGGGCAGAGGGAGAGGGAGAGAGAATCTGAAGCAGACTCTGCACTAAGCACAGAACCAGACATGAGACTTGATTTCATGACCACAAGATCATGATCTGAGCCAAAATCAAAAGTCAGGTGTGCTTAACTGACTGCATCACTCAGGCACCCCTCTTTTTTTTTCCCCCTCTCTTTTTATATATATATTACAATTCCATTCATTGGGTAATTGGGTAAAGTAAATTTCACATACAGAATAATAATTTAGGGATATTTTTATTTTAGGGAAAAAAAACCCTGCAATCATAGAGTTGGGATGAACAGAGAATATCTAATCACTCTGTAGCATGTGGTTCCCAAATCTAGTATGTATGTGTATGTGTGTATTTTCAATATCATTATACTTTATATCTGTTAATATACAGAACACTCATTACATTTTGGCATTTTCCTATTTCTGTATATCTTTACATTGATATTTCAATTTACATTGTCTGATTTACTCAGTTTTTTTTAAGATTTTATTTATTTAATCATGAGAGACACAGAGAGAGAGAGAGGCAGAGACACAGGTAGAGAGAGAAGCAGGGTTCATGCAGGGAGCCTGGAGTGGGACTTGATCTGAGGACTCCAGGATCACACCCTGAGTTGAAGGCAGATGCCCAACTGCTCAGCGACCCAGGCGTCCCTCTACTCGGTTTTTTAAATTAAGAAATATATGACATCTTCACCTTCAGAATAGATTTAGTCTTAAAAATCAGTATCATTGATTTTTTTATCAAATGACTTCTATTATTTTACTATAATTTCTCATATAAAGGAATCCGTTGAAATTAAAATACTTAGTATATGCCATAAATTAAGGGAGGTTTAAGAATTTGAGAGGAAGGTAAATTTTTCATATTTTACATAATTATGTGTTATTAGGAAGAGATATAAAAAGAGGGAAAGTTTTTCTTCAGACTGGATAGGGTTACATAAGATCCTAAATGGAAAACTAGATTGCATTCCATTATTTTTAGTTACATTTGAAAGCGTTCCTCCAAAATGATATTCCCATCTAAATATAAGTGTTTCTGTTTATGATGGATACTACTATCTTAGTGAATTTAGGATTATAAGTAATGACTAAATTACCATCTTGCTTCTAAGCTATCAGAACTGCCTATGAGGAGTAGGTTTCGTTTTTTCAGGCCATTAGTATGAGATGAATTCCAACCATCAACCACAAATATAATAAAAATTCCATTGTAAAAAAGATAGCCTCAAAATCTGTCCTGTCCTTAGAATTCAATATAAATATTAGTTCCAAATCAACTTAATGACAGAACTAAGGAGCCATTTTGGTATTAACATTTTCTTATTAAATATGGTAGGGTGTTTAAAAAAATAAAATAACCCATTTCCTCTATTTCTGTGTTTATAGCTTTTCTGCAAAAGAAAGGAAAAATTTAACTCACCACATTTTAGTAAGGCTTAACTATGTGCTATAAATAATCCATTACTATAACAAGGCATATTTTAGGTTGGAATTGAGTAGGATTTTATGTTATACCTAGCATTATTCTTGATTTTTGCACAAATAATTTCAGGGGTAAGGTCGATAAAAATATTGTTTAAATATACTTTCTGATTTTAAAGTAGTTTAAAGAAAAATTATAAAGATAGTACAGAGTTCCCATACATTCCACAGTTTCCCCTAATATTAACATTTTCATATTTTAACCATAATTTGTCATAATACATGAACCAACACTGATAAGCCATAGTTAATTAAAGTTCATAGTTTATTAGGATTTCCTTAGATTTTACCTCATGTCATTTCTCTCTTTTAGGATCCTATTTACTATTGCACATTATGTTTAATTGTTATGTTGCCTAGGCTCCTCTTGGCTGAGACGGATTCTTAGACTTTACCTTAGATGAACTTAACAGTTTTGAGTAGTATTGGTCAGGTCTTTGGTAGGATGTTTCTTAACTGGGTTTGTCTGTTTGATAAAACTGGGGCCATGTTCTTGTGAGGAAGCCCACAGAAGTAAAGCACCATTCTCATTACATCATCACAGTGGTACACACTATCAACATGATTTCTCACCATGGATGTTAATCTTTATTACCTGGCTGAGATAGTTTTTGTAAAATTGGTCTACTGAAAAGTTATCCTTAATTTCTCATTCCCATATTGTATTTTTGGTAAAGAAATCACTAAGATCAGACCACACTTAAAAAGTGAGAGTTATGTTCCACCTTCTTGAGGGAGTAGTATCTACATAAGTTATTGACATTCTTCTGCATGGGAGATTGATTTCTTCTTCCTAATTTATGATTTTTTTATATCAATATGGATTCACAAATAGTTATTTTATACTTTGGGTTATAATCAAATTCTACTCTATTATATTGTTTAGATTATCCTTTTTTTGGTCATTTCAGTCAGTTTCTGTGTCTCTTTGGCATATCCCAGTGATTTTTTTAAAGATTTTATTTATTTATTCATGAGAGACACGGAAAGAGGCAGAAAAATAAGCAGAGGGAGATGCAGGCTCCCTGCTTTATTTCAATCAAGGATCCTGATTCGGAACTCGATCCCAGGACCCCAGGACCCCAGGACCCCAGGATCATGACCTGAGCCAAAGGCAGATGCGCAACCACTGAGCCACCCAGGTGCCCAGCATTTCCCAATTATTGTGCTTGTGTTTCTTTTGATCCTTTGTCACTTTCTGGCCCTACAAAATGCTTCAGGCTTATCTCCTTTATTCTCTGCCTGAGTACAGGAATCAGTCATTTCTCTAAGGGAGTATTGGTTCCTTCTTATTGAAGAAGGGTTTTAGAAACTAAGATCTGAGCACCAGGTGTGTTTGTTCTTGCTTGGGATATTGCTGGAGTGCTGTTGCTTCTAGGTCCTTTCAGCTAACAGAACAAGGAAATAAATATGTGTACACTAACCCATGCATATACTACATATATGTATATCTATATACAAATTTCTATGTGTAACCATCTGTGTCTATTTTATGCTAAACATGATTGTATTGATGTTTCTGATTCTAATCCGTTATTCCATGAGTACTCTAGAATTTTTTTTAAGATTTTATTTATTTATTCACAAGAGACAAAGAGAGAGAGAGAGGCAGAGGCACAGGCAGAGGGAGAAGCAGGATCCATGCAGGAAGCCTGATTTGGGACTTGATTCCAGGTCCCCAGGATCACGCCCTGGGCCGAAAGAGGCGCTGAACGGCTGAGCCATCTAAGCTGCCCAGTACTCTAGAATTTTAACTCCCATCCTGCTTATCAATAACCTCTTATTCCAACATTGGGAAATCTGACTTCTACATCTGCTACCTATTTATTCAATTGTTCAATTCTAATATACAAATATAGAAGTAACAGAATTCTTACTGGTAAACAACTTTATCAACAAGCTTGTGTACAATTTCTTTAACCTTTAGTCTTACATAATCTACTGATTCCCAAAATTATTTATGTTGGCCTCTTTCCCCTTACCCTGTTCAGTGAGTTTGTTTGAAACATTTGTAATACATTCAAATGTTTTTGTTACATTTCTTATTTTATCTATGGATCTGATGACCTCCTAAATTATTTTTAAACATTTTCATACATTTATGTTTAATCTTTGTGCTGTAAAATTCTATGGATTTTGACAATTGAGCATTATGCATCTACCAATACAATATGGTGCAGAATAGCTTTACTGCCCCTCCCAAATCCCCAGCTTTACTGCCCCTCCCAAATCCCCAGTGCTTCACCTATTTAATCCTTCTTAAACATCTGAAAACCACTTATCTTTTTTCTGTCAACATGGTTTTGCCTTTCTACAATGTCATATAATTTGAGTCATACAACAAGTAGTATTTTCTGACTAGTTTATTTCACTTAGCAATATGCATTTAAGATTCATTAATATGTGTCTTGATACTTATTTCATTCTGTCGTTAAATAGCTCATTGTATGGGTGTACAACAGTATATCAATTCACTTATTGAAGTAGACTTGATTATTTGCAAGTTTTGATGATTATGAATAAAATGTTATAAACAATCACAATTCATTTGTGGAAATACCTAAAAGCATGATCACTGGATCATATATTAAGACATTTTTACCTTTTTAAGAAACTACCACACTATATTCCAAAGTCACTGTACCATTTGGCATTCCCATCACCAATGAATGAGAGTTTCTGTAGCTTTGTATCCTCACCAGCATTTGGTGTTGTCAGTTTTTTGGATTTTAACCATTCTAACAGGTGTATGGCAGTATCTCATTTTAATTTGCAATTCACAATAACATATGATGATGTACTTCTTTTCTGATGCTCATTTGCCATCTGTGCATCTTCTTTAGTGAAATGTCTGTTAGACTGTATGGACATTTTTTATTTGGGTTGTTTGTTTTCTTATATTGAGTTTTAAACATGTATAGTGTGTTTTGAGTTATAAGACCTTTATCACATATATGTTTTTCAAACACTTCTCCAGGTTTATGGCCTGTCTTTTGATTCTTCTTAGCAGTTTCTTCCACACAGCAGAAGTTATACATTTTAATAAATTCCAAGTTATCATTTTTTCTTCTTTTATGGACCACGCTTTTGGCATTGAATCTAAAAGCTTATCGCTGAACTTATTGTCACACAGATTTTCTCTCATATTTTCTTGTACATGTTTTATAGTTTCACATTTTACATTTAACTCCAGAAACCATTTTGATTTACTATTGGTCTGTGGTATAAGGCCTTTGTCTGCTTTCATTTTATTGCATGTAGATGTCTAAGTCTTCTTACACCATTTGTTGAAATATTATCCTTCCTGTATTGAATTGCCTTTGCACATTTGTTGAGAATTAGTCAATGGTATTTGTGTGGGTTTATTTCTGGGCTCTGCATTTTGTTCTTTTGGTCTGTGTGTCTATACTTTCATCAGTACTATACTGTCTTGATTATCATAGCTTTATTATAAGTCTTAACATTGAATGGCATTGATCTTCCAATTGTTTTTTCTCCAGCATTGTAGTAAATGTTTTAGATGTTTTGCCTTTCCTGTATAGTTTAAAATCAATTTGTCTTTATCAGATAACTTGCTCAGATTTATTTGGAATTGCATTGAACACATAGATAAAATTGTTTTAGCAATATTACGTATTTCAATTTATGAACACAATATCTTTTCAATTTTTGGTATCATTTTTCTTTCTTTAATAAGAATTTTGTAGCTTCTGTATATAAATCTACCATAATCTAATACCATAAATCTTATTGATTTATATTTGAATATTTAATGTTTGGTGTTATTGTAAATGGTATTGTTATTTTTTATTTCAAATTCCCAATATTTATTATAATATACAGTAAGGTGTTTGACTTTTGTATGTTAAATCTTGTATCCTTTGACCTTGCTATTATCTTTGCTTTTTAGTTCCTGGAAAATTTTTGTTGCTGTTACTGATTTTTAAAAATATATTCTGCATAGCAACTATATCATCTATGAAAAAGACAGTTTTATTCCTTCATTTCCAATCTGTATACTATTCATTTCATTGTTTTCTAATATAGTAGTTAGGAGTTTTAGTATGATATTGAATAGAATGATGAAAGAAAATATGCTTGCTTTGTTCCTAATCTTAGAAATGATCATCCAGATACCCTTCATTGGACATCCCACTATAGACTTTTTAAATAGATGTCCTTTATTAAGTTGAAGAAGTTCTTGTCTATTCCTTTGATGAGACTTTTTAGTCATGAATAGTATTGGATTATTTAAATTTTTTTTTTTTTTTTTTTTTCTGAAGACAGAACAGCAAGACTACCTCTGGTTTTACAATAGTGGAGTTAGCTTGAACTGCAACTTAGCCTCCTCTCCTTCTGGGTTCTATTCCCCTATCGCCTTGGGAGTTGCTCCTGGGAACAATTTTTAAAGATCGGGTTTCAGGAGGCAGACTTAACATGGCAGAGAAATAGGGGAGCCCAGGGCATTTCTCGTCACTTGAACATAGCTGTGTTGAAGTCAGATCATTTGGAACACCTAGGAAATCGATCTGAGGATTGGAAGAAGGACATCCACCATTGGAAGGAGACAGCATGGCAGGTATGTGGTGTGTGGAAGTGAAATGTAGGGGGGAGAAAAGCTACAATGCTTCAGAGAATAGGGAATCCTTTATAGTGGGAGAGAATAAGGAGAGAAGTAGAGTGGTAGAGAGGGTGAGGTGTCCCTTCACACAAGAAAACCTCTCAGACCACAGACTAGGGAGCTGGGAGATCTGAGTGGCATAGGTTTTTGCAAACAGTGAGTGTTGCTCAAACTCTGAGCTTTTGGAAGTGCATAATTTTCACTAGAGCGGAGCTATAACCTGTGCTCCTGGAGAGAAGTATGTCTCTGGCCCAGGAGTGAGCACAAGGTGGTGTAGGGTTCTCTTGGCTCACTGGGAGAGATCATTCCCTTTCTTGGAGTACATTTCAAAGAGTGTATCATTGCCTGTCCAACAACAAAATACCGTGCAGGTGCCAGCAAACAGCCTTTCATTGGCAAGGCAAAGAGGTGCAAGCAGAGAGTATATAACCTGGTCTGTTTTTTGCTATCTCCACCACAGATTCTGTGTACCCTGCAAGCATGTGGCCCTTTGTGGGAAAAAGCAGAGCACAGCATAGGGGGTAGGAAAGAAACATAAAACAAGATAAAAACAGAGAGAAAGGCAAACCATAAGAGACTCTTAACAATAGGGAACAAACTGAGGGTTGATGGAAAGGTGGTGGTGGGGAATGGAGTAATTGGGTGCTGGGCATTAATAAAGACATTTGATGTAATGAGCAATAAGTGTTATATGCAACTGATGAATTGCTAAATTTTACCCCTAAAACTAATAATACACTACATGTTAACTAAGTTGAATTTAAATAAAAAATGTTTTCCATATTTCTCATCATATGATATGTCTTCATTAGCCTACTGATGTGGTAAATTATTTTGAGTTTTAAATATTATGCCAATATTGCACATCTGGAATTAATCCTGTTTGGTTTTGGTTTATAATTCTTTTTTTTTTTTTTTTGCATTGTTGGATTAGATTTTCTAATGTTTTGTTGAAGATTTTTCATCTATATTCATATCTGTAATTTTTCTTTTGTTGAAGTGGTTTTATCTGGATTTGGTGTTGGAGTAACAATGACCTCATAAAATGTATTATAAAATGTTCCTGTGTTTCTATTTTCTGGAAAGATTTTGGAGAATTGTCATTGTTACTTTGTTATAGGTTTGGTAGAATTCACCATGAATTCATCTAGCCCTAAAAATTATTATTGATTTAATTTTGTTAATTGATACTGGCCTGTTTAGATTATCCATTTCTCCTTGTGTGAGTTTGGGTAGTTTTATCTTACAAGGATTTGGGCTATTTCATGCAAGTTATCAAAATTGTTGCCAGAATTGTTTGTAGTATTCCTTCATTATCCTCTTTAATATCCATGTAATCAGTAGTGATGACTTTTTTTCATATTGATATTGGTAATTTGTGTCTTAACTCTTTTTTTTATAGTTAGCCTACCCAGAGACTTATCAAATTTATTAACTTTTTAAAAAGTTAAAATTTTACTTTGTTGATTTTCTTCATTGTTTTTTGTTTAATTCATTTATATTTGCTGAATTTTATTTATTTATTTATTTATTTATTTATTTATTGAATTTTTGTTATAACTTTTCTCTAACTTAGGTTATGCTTAAATTGTTGTAAGGTGGAATTGCATGTTGTTGATTTTTGGACCTTCTTTTTTAATATACGTATTTAATGGTATAAATTTTTCTTTTCATGATACTTTCACTGCATCTTCCCAATGCTTGTTGAGATGTATTTTAATTTTTATTTAGTTTAAAATATTTTAAAGATATCTTTTCTTGAGACTTATTTGACTCATGGGTTATTTAGAAAAGTATTTTAAAGTTTGCAAATATTTGGAAATTTTCCAGGTATATTTCTATTATTTATTTCTAGTTTAATTCCATTGTAGTTGCAGGACAAATTTGCATTCTTTTTTTTTTTTTAAATCAGTTAAAGTATGTTTTATGGCCCCCGGTGTGATCTATCTTGGCGAATGTTCCATGTGGGCTTAGGAAAGACATATATTTTCCTGTTGGGACATAGTATATTCCTTACATGTAAGTTAGATCAAGTTGATTAATAGTTTAGTAGTTTAAATGATCTCTCTCTTAATTTTCTATATGTTCCATATATCATTTACTCACAGGGGGGGTTTTGAAGCCTCCAAATACAGTAGTGAATAAGTGTATTACTTCTCATTGTAACAGTTTTTAATTCATGCATTTTTTAATGCTCTGTTGGGTGTATACAATTTAGGGTTGTTATGTCTTCTTGGAGAATTGACTCCTTTATCATGTAATGCCCATACCTATCCTTGATAAATTCCCTTTGTATAAAGTTTGTTTTGTTTGAAATTAATATACATTGTCTAGATTTCTTTTGATTGCTATTAGCATATCTTTTTCCATCAGTTTACTTTTAACCTGTTACTTTTTTTAATAATAAATTTATTTTTTATTGGTGTTCAATTTGCCAACATACAGAATAACACCCAGTGCTCATCCCGTCAAGTGCCCCCCTCAGTGCCCGTCACTGTTTCTTTTAGGCAATATATAGTTGTTTGTTCTTTTAATGTACTCTTACAATCTCTGTATTTCAACTTATAAATGTATATAATTCAAGGAAATGTGGTTATTGGTACAGCTAGAATAATAACCACTTTGTGTTTAGCCATTTTCTAATTGTTCTTTTTTTTTTTTTCTTTTTGCTCCCTCATTTTCTACCTTTGCTGTTAATTGGGCATCTTTATGATTTTTTTATCTTATCTTCTGGCATATTAATTATGACTTTCAATATTTTTAGATTTTCCAATATGCACTTAAAATTAATCTAACTTCAATTTCAAATAACAGTATGCCCCCTCACATGTGGTAAATTTGCCTCAAAATATTGCAATTCATCCTTCTAGTCATTTATGATATTGCTGTCATTCACTTTACTATTTGTGCTTAATCATACAATATTTTTGTTACTATTGTTAACAATTATCTTTTAGATTTTTTTTTTTTATTTATTTGTGATAGAGAGAGAGAGAGACAGTGGCAGAGACACAGGCAGAGGGATAAGCAGGCTCCATGCAGGAAGCCCGACGCGGGACTCGATCTGGGACTCCAGGACCACGCCCTGGACCAAAGGTAGGCGCCAAATCGCTGAGCGACCCAGGATCCCCTAATAATTATCTTTTAGATTATGAAAAATAAATTATTTTATCTTTATTTATTCCTTCTGTGTTCTTTTGTTGTTAAATGTAGCTTTGAATTTATTTATGTTATCCCCCTCCCAACAAACTTGTTTTATTTGTTTCAGAACCTGAGTCTTTATTTCTCTTTTACCATGGAAATTGAATTTCTTAGTTTATGTTTCCAGCATCATCTTTTCCAGGTTAGTAGAGCCTGTCATTGATTCTGGATTCTTTTCATATTTTAGAGCATCAATTTGCCTTTCAATGTCAAATTGCTGAGGAGTCCATTGAAAGTATTTAATATTTAGTTCATTTAGGTTTTTATTATCATAACAATGGAAGTGATAACATTCAAAATCTTTTCATGTTGGATCTGAAACTAGAAGTCATCATTATGCTTCTTAATATCATCTCCCTAAAAATTGTTCCTCTCCCTCTCTTTTTTAGTGGACAGTCTATTACAGGATGAGCCTCTTGTTTAAAGAAAATCAACTGCAATGTTCCAAAAACAACATTTTGACATTGATTTTCTTTTATTGAAAAATGAAAACCTTAATTGTTGATACCTTCTCATAATATTATTAAGTCATTATTTTATGTTTCTTATTGCTGATGGAGATTCTCCTGTATTTATATTTATTCATGCTCTAATGTGTCTTAGCACATTTCTAGTTTATTCAAATTATAGGTGACTGAAATAATAAATTTAAAGATGGTTCCATTCTGAAAAATCTATGGAGCGAAAGATTGGAAGCATAAAATAGACTGAGGAGAATCTTGTCATGTTCCACTGGGAGATATATTTTACCCTTCAGCAGCATATTAGAAATGCATGTTTTAAAAATGGAAGCAAACTACACTGTACTTTTCTCCCATAAGACACATTTCACAGCCATGAACAGAATTTTCTTCTTGGCAGACAGAGGTTTTGTCTTGTTTTGTTTTGCAACTGGAAAGCTCATAAGTTTAATCTATCTAGTATTTTTATTTGTAAAAGTAGAAATCGACACACAAAATTTTAAATCACATTGTAAGAATAAGAATGACTTAACTTTTTGCAATGGTTTTATTTGGCCAAGAGAAGTCATATTTCCCCATAATATTGCCGTTATGTTTTATTAGAATTAAAAAAAAAGCTAAAAGCATTGCTGAGATTATCCAAAAAATCTGAAGTCGAAATACCAAATATGAAACTTATTGTTTGTCCATGAGGAAAGTTTTGTTAAAAATCAATGCAAAAATATTCCATTTTGTACTATAATGATTAACTATTAATATTTGCTTCCCACTTTTGAAATATACAGTGATTCTTTAGTTAACAAAAGCACAATTTTCTTTAATCAAACAATGTGTTTTGTGAAGTATAAGAAAAAATTCTGCTTGGTGAATGTAAGACTGTGGACATGAAGTTTCACTATTTTTTTGCTTCATTTCAGGCACCTAGCAAGTAATAATAATAATAATAATAATAATGTAATAATGTAATTATTTAATTAGTTTAATTATGTAATAAATATACTCATTTTGCTAACTGCCTCTATTTTCCTCCCTTGTTTATATTTTGAAACTTCATTAAATTGTTAAAAAATTATCAGAAACTTAAAGTATCTTTGCATGTGCAATTCTTTTGAGATTTTTACAACTCATGTAGACAAAAATAGGTGTGCTTGAGTCATCAAAACTGAAAATGAGTCCTAGGCTTCTCCTTAATATTATGACAAAATGTAAATTTATAGAGTTGCCATGACAATATCATAGCTCTCCTGAGCTTAAGAACAGACAAGAGAGAATTGTCAGCCTCTAAACCTTATGGAAGTCATCATAAAGCCCATGCCTGGAGTGCCTATTTATCTCCAAATAAATCAATTGGAAAATGCACAAGTAACTCAAATGAAGTAATCTAACATAGCATCAGTACTGGGACTGATCACTGGAAGAAAAGCATAGATAAAACTTTGAAGAGTTTTTCTTTAAGATTTTATTTTATTTATTTATTTGAGAGAGAGATTAGGTTTATTTGAGAGAGATTAAGTGAGAAAGAGCGAGAGAGAGAGCACGAGTAGGGTGGGGGGCAGAGGGAGAAGCAGGGAGCCCTAGCCCAACTGGGGTCTAGCCGAAGGCAGACTCTTAACCAACTGAGCCACCCCAGCACCCCAAAACTTTGAAGAGCTTAAACAATTTAGTGTTGACATGATTTTTTTGAAGTGTACATCCCCAAAATACCAAGAATTCCTTGACACTTGGAACTACAAAACATAACCATATATAAAGATGATTCTCAAAATGATGGAACTTCAAATCATTTTTTTTTAAATCTAATTTCAGAAGAGCATGGAGATATCTGTCTGGCTTAAATTTACCAATATGTTGGAAAATTATTCACTTAAATATATTGAAGTATCATTTTCCTTTAGTTTATTTCAAGTGTATGGTGTTACCCAATTAACATAATACTTTACAAATAAAAATTAGTAGATTTCAGTAGGTTTCTAGAGAAACTATGTGCAAAAGTGAAGTTATTGTTACCTATTTAAAAGTTATCAATTTTATGATGAAATTAATTCTATCACAAAATTTTAGAAAGCATGCATTGACTTAATTAAAACACATGCTTGAATATGCATTTGGAAGGATTTGCTGATAGGGACTTTATTTCATTCAGGGTAATGTAGTTTTTCTTCTATAAAATTAGTGAGAGATGATCAGATAGGGAAAAGCTTGAAATCCATGTTAGATTTTTGGCAGATTTTCATTAGAGGTGTTAGATAACAATTAAAAGAACTAAGAGATTCTCTCAGAATAGACAGACATTTTAAACACAGGAGCATGATGAAAGCATTCTTACATGAAAAATAGTTGAGCCTTTATACAGTCTTTAAGGGCATAGATCTGTCATCTTCATCCCTAGTCTTCTTTCTTTTATATTGCAGGCATTTAATAAAGAACTAATAAAAAGCTAAATGATCGACTCTAAGCATGGTGTGTACAATCATCATTCAATACCTCATTTTTCTATTTAAAGACATTCATTATAAAGTTAGTACAAAATTGCAAAATAGAAGCCAGTTATTGTACAAATTGACATAAGAAATTGTGATATGTTGAACTATTATCTTTTTAGTTGATTTCAGTTGAATGTATGCTTGATAAAATTTGCTGAAGTCTTGAATGAGGAAATTGGAATGTGTGATAACTACAGAGCTTTCAAAGATGACTTTAAGAAGGTTGATCTTAGCAATTAAATGATGGTATTTGTTAATGAGATAGGCAATGCAAGAGAAAGATGTACTTGGGGAGGGAAAATCCAGAGCAAAATTTTGAGCATGTACTTTTAAGTTTTCTTTTAGATATACTAGTGTTGGTATAAATACAACAATTGAATATAAAAGTCTAAACGTCAAGAGAAAGAGTGCAAGTAAAAAAAAATTAACTTTTACATCCTCCTCAAAAAGAATATAGTAGAAGAGAAATGATAGGTAGAAGAGAAGTGATAGGTGGTGGGATGTGGGAGGTTCTTAAAGAGGGAAGGAATAACAATGCTATGTCTAACACAAAGAGAACTAGGATCTGACCATTGGATATGACAACAAGTGTTTTTTGTGACTTTAATAAGGGTGGTTTTATTGGAATTGTAGGATAAATGTTATTATTTACATTTTCTACATTATTAAATTTTAAGTTTCTTGGTGACAAGGTTAATGTTTTGGATTTTGCTTGCTTGTTTTTTGTTTATTTGTATTTTAAGGCTAGTGTTTTTTTATCATGATGTTAACTATATTTCATGGTGGTTTCCAAACAAACATTTAATGAATGTTTTAGAAAAATGTATTGAGGGATATGAAGAGGGAAGAGCAGCTCCTCCCTTCATTTTCAAACTGATATACTAAGTTGCCTGTTTTAAGTTTTTCTAAAATTTTTGTAGAATTAGAAGACACTAAATCATTCACTTTATTTTTAAATACCCTCATTAAATGACTATTTATTTATTTGTTTGTTTATTTATTTATTTATTTATGATAGACAGAGAGAGAGAGAGACAGAGAGAGAGAGGCAGAGACACAGGCAGAGGGAGATGCAGGCTCCATGCTGGGAGCCTGATGCAGGACTTGATCCCGGAATCCCAGGATCACGCCCTGGGCCAAAGGCAGGTGCTAAACTGCTGAGCCGCCCAGGAATCCCCATGATTATGTTTTTTTTTTTTTTAATTATTTATTTGAGAGAAAGAGAGAGAGAGAGTGAGTAGGAGGAGGAGCAGAAGGAGAGAACCTCCAAGCAGACTCCCCACTGGGCACACCAAAGCAGGGCTGGATCTCACTGCCCATGACATAATGACCTGAGCTAAAATCAAGAGTCAGATATTCAACCAATTGAGCCAACCAGGTACCCCTGATTATGCTTTTTAAACAAGGATAAACATAAAAGTGTTTTTAACAGTACTAGGACTGCAGTAATTTTGGGGAGACTATTTGCAAATATTTATTTTCCTTCTAAGCAAGTTCTTAGATTTGGATGAAATCACTTATTTGACTTGAGTGATGTTTTATTTCTAGGGCAGTATATATAATTGGCAATTTGAAACCTTTTCTTTACCCTCTTTTACAAAAACCAACACTTTCTAGATAGCAGCTGCTCCAGCAGCCCAGGTCCCAGAATGAGGCCAGGAGCTACAGAAAAGACACTCTGATATAACTGCAATAAAATAAATAAAAACAATGAAATAATACAAAGCAAAAATGTTTATGGTTTGAAGCCACAAAGTTTGGGGAATATTTGCTACCTCAGCATAACCTAATCTATTCTGACTGATACAAATACAAAGCGAATTTGCTCAAAGTGCTTACATATTTAAACTACTTGGTCTAGATGATAATTTGAATTAATAGCATATACCATTTCTCCCAGTATATTTACCTTTCCCTTATTGCTTTCATGTGGTTAGAAAGTTATATTCTCTGTTGCTGTATGAAAAGTTTGTGGTAGGGAAGAAATGAGAAGTAGGTTCAAACCATTCTGCTTTTTGTATTTTTTTTTTTTTTTGAGAGAGAGAGAGAGCTAGAGAGAAAGCACGTGTGTGGTGGGGTGTGCAGTAGTGGGGAGGGGCACAGGGAGAGGGAAGAGAGAGAACTTTAAGGAGCCTCCATTCCCAGCACGGGGTCAGAGCCAGAGGCAGCGCTCTATCTCCAGACCCTGAAATCACCACCTGAGCTGAAATCAGGAGTCAAATGCTTAGCGTCCTGAGCCACCAGGTACCCCTGCTTTTTGTATTCTAATGCTTTATCTCTTAAGAAAGCATAGAATTAGTAAAACAGGTTAAAGTGGGGCAGAAATTTAGAGTCATAAAAATACTACCTTGGAGTAGCATTTATGAATGTAGCTTTCTTTCCCTTCAAGACAAAAATTTAAAAAAAGAAAAGAATTTCTCTGAATGGCTGAAACAAAGTGTTCACTACATTGGCAATACGAGAGGGAGATAGCAAGGTGAGGGAGCCTGGTTGCATAGTAGCTTTAGGTAAATTAGATGACTAGTTTTTTAAAAACATATCTTGGGGGCAGCCCGGGTGGCTCAGCGGTTTAGCACCTGCCTTCAGCCCAGGGCGTGATCCTGGAGTCCCGGGATCAAGTCCTGCATCGGGCTCCCTGCATGGAACCTGCTTCCCCCTCTGCCTGTTTCTCTGCCTCTCTCTCTCTCTCTCTCTGTGTGTGTCTCATGAATAAATAAACAAAATCTTAAAAAAAAAAACAACAACAAAACATATCTTAGAAGTTGTGTAAGTATCCTGAACTCATGGTTACCTCAAGACAGCCATGAGAGATGGGTTTGCAGAAATATCAGCCCTACTCCTTTCAATTCTCTATGACACAATCCCATTTTACAGATGGGATCATAGGTGTGCAGCCAAGTTTATCTGCCAGTTCATTGCAAGAGAGCATTAGCTTATAAGCTATTTAAAATAAGGCTTTAGGGGATCCCTGCGTGGTCAGCGGTTTACCGCCTGCCTTCGGCCCACGGCATGATCCTGGAGACCCGGAATTCTCAAGTCCCGCATCAGGCTCTCAGCATGGAGCCTGCTTCTTCCTCTGCCTGTGTCTCTGGCTCTCTCTCTCTCTCTGTCTAATAAATAAAATTTTTTTCTATTATTATTTTTTAAACTTTTCTTTTTTTTTAATTTTTATTTATTTATGATAGTCACAGAGAGAGAGAGAGGCAGAGACATAGGCAGAGGGAGAAGCAGGCTCCATGCACCGGGAGCCCGACGTGGGATTCGATCCCGGGTCTCCAGGATCGCGCCCTGGGCCAAAGGCAGGCGCTAAACTGCTGTGCCACCCAGGGATCCCTAAAATTCTTTAAAAAATAAAATAAAATAAGGCTTTAGTTCTTGAATACCTGAATCTGAGTATCATGAGTGAGATTCATTACTGCTGTATCTGACTATGAAAATATGTATAATGCCTTTGATTTCTATTTGTATTTCTCCAAAACAAAGATTTTTTCCCACATCACTAGGGATAATAATGTCAGTTAAAATTTCTCTGCCCGTTAGAGTTTATAAGAATTTCTCATAAACATAATCTAATTTTCACAGTATCTTTCTAAGACTAGTAACATTGCTATGTTTAATTGGTTAATGAATAAGCTGGATGTACATTTCTTTCCACGTGGAAGAAGGAACTTGGGTAGTGAATGGCAATTTTCTCAAATCTAGGTTTTATCCAGTATTAAAATAAAATAAAGAATATTCTGTTTGAAGATACAGTTCCATAATAGACATCTAATCTTATCAATAAGAACCTATTAGATGTGATGAATCAGTGTAGCTCTTGTAAAAAATGTCTAAATTTAAGGGTATCCTTTAATTTATATTTGAAGGCACATAAATAGAGATTTAAATACTTTGAAAAAGCCACAGTGGACAGAGAACTTTCAGTGCTCTTCCAACACTTCTTTCTTTGCTTACTCTACATTCATCTTCATTAAAAAAAAAAAAAAAATCTTCAGTTCAGCATATAGGATACCCAAGACCTAGGACACATGATGGACCTTCCCTGTGCTCCTCTTAGTCCTGTATCACCATCTAGTAAGGCTTCTCTCCATTTCTTATAGGCTTCTTACTCATCAAACCTAAATCTCAGGGGTCAAGTAATGTGAGATTATTTCTGGGGATCAGCCTTTTACATTCAGGGAGAGAAAGAAACCTCACTTAAATTTAAGTGTCCTGCTCTAAATATTTAGAATGCTATGCATTTGAGTAGACTGTACTCAGTTGTTAAAATTGCATTAAGTTCCTGATTCCATAAACAGTCCTTTTGTGTATAGTGGCAAGAGTTGGAACCCCAAGGGATGTTGGAGTGATGATAAAATATGGGCTCCAGACCTCTATCTTGAACCATACATATATTGTTTTTATGTACTTTTCTTTATCATTAAAAAACTCCTAAGTTCTATTCCTGTAATTAAACTATATATTAGGACTTGGTTGTAATGTTGAACACAACATAGTAAATACAAAGAGTGATAATATTTTTTTCTGAAGAATTTACTTGAAGAATACTAAAAAGCCTTACTGCTTTTTTAGATTGCATTTCCCTTAATCTCTTTCATGGGATTGATCAAGTGCATCTTGCTCCAGCAGGTTATAATTCCATTTGAATTTCTAGTTACCATAGAAACAACTGATTCCCCAAACACTTTTTTAACTGAGATTATACTTAAGGGAAAATGATTGTACTAACTAAGATTTTTACATTGGAAATGAAAGGCCTTAAAATATTTAGCAGCTATGACAAATCCCAGAAAAGAATGCATCTTCAGAGTGAATTTTTATTAAAAAAAGTACTAGCATATTTATTAATGTACAAATAAGATACAACTTTAAGGATAGTGAAGATAATTTCTCTTATCTAGGAAGACAAAGAGTTTCAAAGGAATAGGCAGTTATTTGCGGGAGGAGGGAATCTGTAAGTTAAAAGGCACAGTGATTCTGTATGTCTTCTAGAATTTTTCCTATAGGTAATATCACTGACCTGAATATTCACATTTCTTTAAAAATGGAGGCACTGATTCTACAAAGTAAAGATGTTAATAATATCAACCTCAACATAAATGGTTCTCTAAGAATGATATTAATACAGTGACTTCTGGAAAGAGACAGCACCAAATTTAGTAAAAATTGTTTTTTAACCATGATATAGAAAAACCTAAAATAAATTAAATTTGGAAATTATGGCAATTTTAAAATAAATTATGATGTAGCCTCTAATAGATTCATTCAGTGTGCCTATTATAACATATACAATGGGTTATAATTTAAAAACTTAAGTGCATTTTTCTACTGCTTTTTTGAATACATGACCTTTACCCTGGTTCAACCAATTTATCCTTTTAAGAAAATTCCAAGACTATTTTCTTGAGAAACAATGTTTAAACAATTCTGTCTTCCTACTTGGGCTTAGCAAACTGGGCTGGGGAGTTATATGTAATAAAAATGTTCAGATTGTAAGGAGAGGAAACTTCCTTTTCCTGAGGACATTTATGGTAGAAAGAAGAGAGATATAGGTAAATCAAATGTTTATTAGTGTTCACTTTTCTCTTTTTTTGAGTTTCAGATTGAGATGCAGGTGTTAGCTAGGATGAAGGTAAGACAGTGACACACTCCCCTAATCAGGAATCCTATATATAGACTGTTACATGTCAAAGTAGAGAAGTCGAAGTCTAATGAAGGGGACAAAGTTGTTTTTATCAGACAGACAGAAAGAGAGGATAAGCAAGCAGGAGCTGAGAAAAAAGAAACACTAGCAAGTATTCTCACTTTCAGGGTGAGGTGGCCAAGTTGAGCTGACAGCCAGCCAGTGTGCCTCTTGGCTAGTTATAGGTGGACTTGTTGGCCACAGAGCCAAAGTAACAGGTGGACCACTGGGCTAGGAAGCTGAATGGAGGATGTGACAGACCTCAGAGCCTGCTGCTAGGAAGGTCTAGAGGAGAACCAAAATTTACAGAGGCAAGTTGTGTTCTAAGATTTTGTGTGAGTGAAACAATAAAGAATAAGTTTACAAGTTGCTGATTTTAGCATCAGAGGTCTGCAAGAAAGCCTGTGGTTAGACCATGCTTTTAGTGCTCCAAAACATCTATTTAACATGGATTTCCATTTAATCACTTCTCATACTTATTTAATAACACCCTTCTATGCCCCCCTTTTTGTTATTAACCCCCACCTTTTAAAAAATCAGAAAAGAAAAATAATATGGTTCTCTGCTATTGGAAATAAGGGCTCTCAATTGAAGACAATGGATGTGGGGGAAACAGATAAGACCTTAATCAATCCTTAAAAAATGTATGCAATACTCAATAGGTTGGATCTTTTTTCGTCTATTCTCCAGGCTTGTCTTTGAAAAAGTAAAAATACAAGCAAAAAACTGAGAGTGTTGGCTATAATTTTTGCAGGCTTCATATTTGATTGTATTCATGCTACTTTTTTCTGTTAATTCCTCTTTTCAAACCATTTTTATCCCTTTAAAATTATTTTTAGAAACTATCTTTTTGGAAATTGATGCTATTTGTTTTTGCTTCATTGTATTGTATTTTCTTCTTCTCTTTTGTGCTACTTATTTCTGATTTGAAGACTACATGTTTGTTTTAGAAAATTTAGAAACTATCAACACATTATACATAACAAAAAGAGAAATCAATTACCACATATGGTAGTTAACATTTTAATGTTCTTTCTTTCAGTTCTTTTACTTATCCGTGGGCAATTTTATAAATACATGCAGCGCAATATACATAGTTTATGTGTATGTCTACTATTCCATAATATCTATGTATAAATTTTTAGATAAATTCTGAAGATGTAATTTATTGAGACATATTAGATGAGTTCAAGTTTAAAAAAAATGATAACAGTGCAACTGAATTCCTCTTACATGATTATTTTAGAATAAAGGGTCTTGGCAGAACCTGATTCTCTTGACTTAGTGTAAAGACCATTTCTTAATTTAACATTTTCTTAACTCTAATTAAAAATAAAATATTTTTTCTAAGGTTTCTAGATAATGACATCTCATATGTCAATTAATCCAGGCATATAGAAGAGAAATTTAGTAAGCTATCTGTACCACACCGCACCACCCCTTCTCAAAAGGGATAAGCTTGGATAATTCTCCTTTTCAGATTCAGAAGATATAGTCACTCATGGTTTTTTTATACTTGTTAAACACGTGCTTCATAGCTGATCATTTGTTTTCCTGCCTATGCAACGTGACAAAGAAAACTGAGTGTTGGATTAAAGAAATCCCTTGGTAATAGAATGGTCTATTTATTTAGCTGATTAGAAGCATGAAAAACAGACAAAAAAAGAATGCAGAAAGGCAAAGTGGATCTCTTATATCTGAGAAAAGCTACCAAGAGACAATTTCAACTCAATATAAAGAAAAAGATTATGGCACGAGAGACAAAACATGACCTGCAAAAATTTGGCCCACAACAGATTAAGTAAATAATTATAATTACCACTAGTTATTGAATAATTGCTACAAGCCAGGTACTGAGCACATTTCATATAATCTAATTAAGCTCTACAACAGCCCTGTGATATAGGCACTGTTAATCCAAATTTATATGAAGAAATAAAGCCTGCAGGCAATTTGTCTCAGATCACTGTTAGCACTTAACAGACTTAGGATTGAAATCTAGGTCCAGGGGATCCCTGGGTAGCTCAGTGGTTTATCACCTGCCTTAAGCCCAGGGTGTGATCCTGGAGACCCCGGATTGAGTCCCATGTCGGTCTCCTGGCATGGAGCCTGCTTTTCCCTCTGCCTGTGTCTCTGCCTCTGTGTGTGTGTGTGTCTCTCAATAAATAAGTAAAATCTAAAAAAAAAAAAAAAAAGAAAGAAAGAAAGAAAGAAAGAAAGAAAGAAAGAAAGAAAGAAAGAAAGAAAGAAGAAAGAAAGAAAGAAAGAAAGAAAGAAAGAAAGAAAAGAAAGAAAGACAGAGAAAGAAAGAAAGAAAGAAAGAAAGAAAGAAAGAAAGAAAGAAAGAAAGAAAGAAAGAAAGAAAGAAAGAAAGAAAGAAAGAAAGAAAGAAAGAAAGAAAGAAAGAAAGAAAGAAAGAAAGAAAGAAAGAAAGGAAGAAAGAAAGAAAGAAAGAAAGAAAGAAAGAAAAAGAAATCTAGGTCCAACTGTGTGAATAGACAGGTCCCTTCAATGCAGTATTCTATTTCCCCCACAAAAGAACAAAGAGAATTGGCGTCTCCGGAAAAGACAAGGAATGATGATGGCAAAAATTGTTACCTGAAACATTGATTGTTATTCAAAAAAATTTACATATTTTTTTTAAAAATACATTTTAGCTATTTCCCTAAGTTAAAAACTATTAAAACATAAAATGTAAATATTTATTTTTCTGAAAAGCAGGCGAGATATTGCTTATCTCATAGGAGTAGATTATAGTAAAAAAAAAAAAAAAAAAAAAAAGGAGTAGATTATAGTAAAAATAAGACATGAAAATGAAGGTGAAATACTAAGTGCAATTTCTGGTCCAGAGTAACTCAGTACTCACAAAAGAGTCAAAGTAATAATATCATTGTATAATTATAACTTTGATACATCAGTGACTTACACTAGAATTTTATCCATGTTTGCCTTAAATGCTTTTTTATTTTTTTTTAAAGATTTTATTTCTTTATTCATGAGAGAGACAGAAAGATAGAAGCAGAGACATAGGCAGAGAGAGAAGCAGGCTCCATGAAGGGAGCCCCATGTGAGACTTGTTCCGAGACTGGATCCCGGGACTCAATCCCGAGACTCAATCCAGGGACTCCATGATCATGCCCTGGGCCAAAGGCAGACGCTCAACTGCTGAGCCACCCAGGCATCCTGCCTTAAATGTTTAAATTCTGGAAAACTTAAAAAAAAAAAAAAAAAAAAAATTCTGGAAAACTTGATTTTTTATGCCAAAATACCCCTAAATTTCTTAAAATATTTCACATTAATAGATTTTTATTATTTTTCTCTTTTTTTGGAAATCTATCAATTACATATTTTCCCACATGACTATGTACATGTAAGAGTATTTTCTTAAGTTATTCCCTCTCCTTTGAAAACAAATAGAGTTGTTATTTATATGTATTATTAATTCGATTTAAGAAATGAAATGCCTCTAATCTGCCACACAATTTTTACATTGAAATTTTTACTTGTCCTATACAAGGGTTCAAGTTTATACATTACAGAGACATCATTAAAATATTCCTTATGGTCATCAAACAGTAAAAAATTAATCTAACTTATGTGTATCATTGATTTATGGGATGTCTTCAGTAAGAATGTATAATTATGCAAGCAATTGAAAATTCAAACTAAATTAAGAAAAATTCATTAAGATAAATTTGATTAAGCAATAGAAAATACTTCTAACAAGAAATTAAAAATGGTTAAAATGACAAAGGTAATAACAATAGAGGCAAAAAAGGTATGATATTAAAAATCAGCTGAAAAAAAGAAAATATTGCCTCCAGAGGTGATTCAGAGACAACAGGTTTAGGTAAATTAAAGGCAAATAACCCCCAGAAAACCTATAATTTTTCAAGTAAACATGTAAAATGAATACTTCACTATGAATAATATTCATAGTTAATAATGATGCTAAATAAAATTTTTTAGGAGCCACATCTAAAGCTTCTGATTCTTGCAAATTTTGGTTTAATTATTATAAAAACTATTAATTCTTTAACATTAGGCAATATATATTGGTAGAGTTACCATATAATATACAGGGTTTTCAGTTAAATGTAAATTTCAGGCAAACAATGAATAATATTTTAGTATAAGTAAATATAGGGACATAACTGGGTGTACTGTATTTCTGTTTGATATCTCCAGCAACCTTTTATTAGAGTCAGGCAACATAGCAGTGAGTTACATTTCAGTATATATTTGATGCTTCACTAATAGTCAAGAACTATATTTCATTATTTTTTGTTTATTATTTATATATTGTCATTGTATATGAATTGGGGTACCAAGTATTAAAAGCAATCTATTTAAGAGTATTGGCGATCCTTCTTTACCAGAAAACCTTAAGCAGATGATTAGGAACCAGATGTATGATATAATTTAGAGAAACACAAAATACCAGAGATTTAGGCAAAATTAGATAAGGCCAAATCAACACTGCAATGAATATTAGAATTCAGGTCAAACAGGACCCATTTTATAGGCTAAGCAAGTGTGAAGATCAAATATCTGAGCAAAGAAGTAATTCACAAATCACCCACAGATTCCAAAAGATATAATGATAAAACTGATTTATTGTACTGAAATGAAATTTCAGAGCTCAGGCAGGTAAAGTGGATGAGCAAAGTCATTGGGGCCTAAGGAAACAGCATCATCAGCCAGAGTCAAATAAGGCCAAATCATGACAATTCAGCCCCAAACCAATCTCAGGATGATAGATTTATAATCCCAAAGTGAAAATAGATAGGCATAATCATTAGATTTAATTGCAAGAGTCTAATAGTAAAAAATGGTGTAGAATTTTAAAGGAAAGGATCAATCCTGACAGTGCCAGGACTAAATTTAATAATTTAAATTTATGCACATACTGGTTCATATCTAAGTATGGAGATATAATCCATGCTAGGAATATCAAAAGTTTAAAAATAAAAATATGAAAGAAATGGCCTCAATTTGAAAGGAAAATTGAAATATATACCAAACCAATTGTTGTTTGTTTTTAAAGATTTTATTTATTTATGCATGAGAGACACAGAGAGAGAGAGAGGCAGAGACACAGACAGAGGGAGAAGCAGGCTCCTCGCAGGGAGCCCGACATGGGACTCAATCCAGGGTGTCCAGGATCCCACCCTGGGCTGAAGGCGGCACTAAACCCCTGAGCCACCAGGGCTGCCCCCAAACCAATTGTTAACTTAAAAATCCTTGTTTTGGAAACTGCTATATTATGTGGAGGACTAGAGATATATTGGTGAGCAGAATGAATGTGGCCCCATCTTCCACAGTTTATAGTTTAGTATTAACAAACTACAGCAAGGATCATAACATAAAGGAAAATTAACAGAGTGGTAATTTACTATTTGACTTAGAAGGCTCTTATGAGTTGGAGAAATTTTGCTGAGGAATTAAGTGTTATGTGTGTGTGTATAGGGGTCAACAGAAGCTTGATGATAAAGCATCTTGTAGTCAATACTAAGGGTTGTTAAACTTTATTCTAAAAATAAAGAAGAGTCTTTGGAGGACAGTAAGGAAAATTCACATACTCATATAGAGATAAGAATAAGAGCTGAAAAAAAAAAAAAAAGAATCAGAGCTGAGAGGAAGAGTTTGATCAAATATCCAGTTTTAAGTCACAAGATACACCAGTAGGAAAACCAGTGTATACTGGGCTCAAATATGTGCAAGTCTAAAATTATTTTGAAGTCATTTCTCTTCTTCAATGATTTTTATTAAGGAAGAATGAAAGAAATCATTCTCAATGATCAATGGAAAGAATCAAGTATCTAAATAGCAGTATTAGAAATTGTGCAAAACATTGCTTTATCCATCTGTGGATATAAAATAGCTTGCAATTTTAGAATAAAAAATGATGGAAAATATAGATTTATCAAAAATAGATTTTTTTCCCCTGAAACAGTTCGGAAGCACTTGAGATATATTGGTCAGTTTGGTTCTTTTCTGTTGCAAGATAGTGTTCTGAACATCTTTCCAAACTAAGAAAAGAACTGCAAATATTATAGTTTCTTATACTTTCACATGGGGACATATTTTCTAAAGGGATGGTCACAGATAAATGGTTACAATTAAAAGACTGCATTAGGAAAGGGGAAAAAAAGGAGGAAAGAGGGGAGGGGACAGGAAGAGTAAATATCGACACATTTCAGAAGTATTTGAATTAACTATTGATTTTTTTAAATTACCTTCTGCTAGTCTAAATTTTGTGTTTTGTTTCTGTTTCTCACTGTACTTGGCAAACTCTGATGACTGAGGCTATTGAATGTCTTAAAATGTAACCACCTATCTCTTAAAGACTCCTGTTTTTGAGCCTACTTGGGACAATTGTGAGTTCAATGTTTCCTCATGTAGGAATGACAAGAAATATTTATGTCAGATTGCTATGAATATTTATTTTTATTTTTGCTATGAATATTTCTGCATCTAAAGCAAATGAGTCACTTCCAAGTCCTGATTTTTATGTTAATAAGTCTGTAGCATGCAACCCTAAAAAAAAACTATAAAGACAAATCTAGTAAAATATATACGAGGTACATTAAATTACTCTCTCCTCAAAAATGCCATAATGTAGAAGCAAACATCAAATACAATCAAATCACCAAAGATTGTTTTACCCATTATACAACAAGAACAAGATTAAATAGTAAATGAAAATCAATTGCTTGTTTCCGAGAGACGTTTTCCCCTATCTATAATGTCCTCATTCTGCTCTCTGCACATACCAGGTGTTTTGTAGAAGTTTTTCAGTGTTAATGATTTAATAGGTCGCCTTCTCAACTTCCAGATGCTTTTACATGATTAGCAGTCTTAAAGTGTTGTTTTGGTTCTCCCCAAATTTACATTTCTTCCATATAGTACTTATTTTGGGACACCGAGTTTCACACAAATGTGTTCCAATTCTATATTTGAAGACAAACCTCCCACTTAATTGTTTTTGTTACCCTCATTTTAAGATACACATTTTAACAGGTATGTCAACATAGAAAAAATTGGAATTATGCAAACAATGTGGGAGTCAGATGATATTTATTTTAAAAATGTATGTTGAGGCCAGCCCCAGTGGCGCAGCGGTTTAGCGCCGCCTTCAGCCTGGAGTGTGATCCTGGAGACGGGGGATCGAGTCTCACGTCGGGCTCCCTGCTTGGAACCCGCTTCTCCCTCTGCCTGTGTCTCTGCCTCTCTCTCTCTCTCTCTCTCTCTCTATGAATAAATAAATAAAGTCTTTAAAAAAATTAAAAATGGGGGGATCCCTGGGTGGCGCAGCGGTTTGGCGCCTGCCTTTGGCCCAGGGCGCGATCCTGGAGACCTGGGATCGAATCCCACATTGGGCTCCCGGTGCATGGAGCCTGCTTCTCCCTCTGCCGATGTCTCTGCCTCTCTCTCTCTCTCTCTCTTTCTCTGTGTGTGACTATCATAAATAAATAAAAATTTAAAAAAAAATTAAAAATGTATGTTGAGATTCTGAATGTCATATTTGACTACTTAAACCTCTAAGTAGCCCCCGCCCCTAGGATAAATTGTTCAATTTATGCTTTCATATTGCCTGTATAGTAATAATCCAAAGATTATTGTGAAATGTGATTTTTCTATTAATTTCTATAAGCTGATTCTATGGTTTATGAAGTTCTTTATTAACTTCTTTAACTCTTACATTATTATTAGTGCTACTCAGAGATGCTTGTGCCTTCAAGTTAGTTTATACCAAACCCTAAGAACTTAATGGTGAGACAGTGGAATAGATATCATTGTCTATTTAGCCAATACTATGTCTTCTTCAGTAGTACAGAATGAATGTTATAGGGAGGCTTGGAAGTGTCCTTCAAGGAAACATTTTTAAAATTGTAGAGAGTACATAAAATTGTCCTACCCCCTTGATACCATTTGGGATGGAGAACTAGATTAGTGGAGGAAAAGAGACACATGAGGATGAGAAAGAGGAGAGTATATGGCAAAAAAAAAAAAAAAAAAAAAAAAAGGAAAAAGAGACAGGTAAGGGAGATCAATAAGAATAATGGAGTCATCTGATTAAGTATCCCTTTGTATACCTGTGTACACAGTAATCCTCTTGAGTTCCTATAAAATTTCTGTAGTATCTATAGTACATCCACAAACCATACTCTAATTGTCAAGAAAATGGAATTTACCAGTTGTATTAGGGTTCTCCAGAAAAACAGAACCAATAATACAGATGCTGCACATAAAGATAGATACATACATACATAGAGAGAATGAGAGATAACAAAAATATAAAACTTTACCATGAGGGACTGGTGTGTGTGATTCTGGAGGCTAAGAAGTCCCATAATCTGCTCTTTGCAAGTTAGAAACCCAAGAAAGCCAGTGATATAATTCCAGTCCAAACCCAAAGGCTGGAGAACCAGAGAAGCCAATGGTATATGTCCCAGTCTAAGTCTGAAGGACTGAATCCAGGAGCACCAATATCTAAAATAAGATGAAGATGGAAGTTCTAGCTCAAGTAGAGAGCACATTTACCCTGTCTGCCTTTTTGATCTATGCAGACCCTCAACAGATTAGATGATTCCCACTTGTATTGGTGAGGGTGATCCTTCTTCAGTCTATGGATTCAAATTCTAATCTCTTCTGGAAATACCCTCACAGATCAGACAGATCCAGAATTAATGTTTTACCAACTATCTGAGCATCTTTTAGTCCAGTCAAGTTGAAATACATAGATTAACTGCCTCAGCAGTAGTCCAAATTTACATGGTGTGATGTTGTTTGTTTGCACCTTGTATAATCTTTTCTGGTTACTCAATACAAACAAAACAGTTCCTGAAAAAGCCTGAAATACAAAAATAAGAGAAAAGAAAAGACTAAAGAAGCCAAGCCAAAGGAAGCAAAGCAGGTATCTAGAAATATTGCTGCAGAAAGTAGATGCAATATATATATATGCACACACACACACATATATATGTGTATGTAAGTATACACATACGTATATATACATATATAACATATATGTAGAATTTATATAGAGAGAGCAAGACATTTTATATATAATTTGATACTATAGTAAATATGTTACATGTTACTTATAAAATACATTGTATATTATAAATAAAATTATATGTATGTATATATAAATGTGTTGCTTTTTCCAACATTTACCTAAAATTTACTGAATGACTAGATTGTAAAGCGAAGTGAAGAAGATAGGCTAAATGTCAGCCTTCTTGGGGCTTATTATTTAGGACTTCACTAGCCTCTAGGAAGATAAGATATAGCCACAAGAAACTCAAATGCATCTATGGTAAAGATGTGCTAAGTTAAAAAGCCAGATGAAATATCTGGCTTAGTGAGAAAAAGAGAACAACAAGTTGTGACATCAACAAGGTGGCAGAATAGGAGGCCCCAGCCCTCATATTCTCTTGTAAAACACTTATTTAAACAAAAACCTATGGACAAGAATATCTTTATGGAAACTCAGAGGTTCCAGTATCTCAGTAGGTGAAAAATTCTGAGAATAGATACATTGAAGAGAGTAAGAATTTGTTTCACTTTACTTCTTGGTCTGATTTCTCCCAGGAGGGAAAGTTAGAGTGAAGTGCCTGCCCAGCTTCTCCAGCCCTTTGAGATGTTGCTCAAAAAGCCCACTTCTGTTTTACCCTACTTAGGACACTAAAAGGATCAGCACAGTTGAGTAGTCTGGAGACAGAGAAGAGGAGAGAAAAGTAGCAAGTTTCACAACACACAGTGTGTGGATCTCAACAAACAGCTGCACATCCTATTAACTGACTTATGGATTCCACCAAGAACCTCATGCACAAAATTTATAAGACTACCTCCTCTGGGGACCTTGCAGTCAGTTGATAAAGGTCCTCAGCACACTTCATGATTCCCCCATGGCAGGTACTGCATAGCCTGCCATAAACACATGACTATGAGCCTCCATAGATGGGATGTCAGCTTGAGATGTTCATAGAAGCAGTCAGCTTGACTTTGCTGGATTGGGAGAAGAAGCACAACCTTCAGCCCTTCAGGGTATAGACTGAGGAAAAATAAACTAGAGGCTCCTCAAGCACTAGGTCTGACATTGTGAGATTGAGAGAGAGGCACACAATCCTAAGACTTCCTTCTAAGACAAAATAAGAGGAGTAGAGCTAGTACACTTTTAAAAAGTTCTGAGAGACCAATAATTGTACCTACTAGGTAAGAGTTACCAAATACTCTGAACTTATGTAGCTGATACTCTGCTAAGTGTATGCATTACCTTATTGAGTCTTATAAATAACTTTGTGTAAGTGATATGATCTCCCTCATCTTACAGATGAGCAAAATGAGGCTCATAAAAGTGATATTACTGGATAATATTCATGTACCTAAAAAGGGAGAGTAAGGAGACTTGAAGACAAACATGAGAATTCAAAATCATTACTTTTAAATTCAGTAACATGCAGCTTCAAATAATAGTAAATCTATGTTTGATGAGAGTAGCAAAAAAGAAGAAACAATTCTGATTAGGCATGTGTATTGGAATCTTCTATAATGGAATATAGGTAGTTTGGAATTTGTTGTTCAGGTAATGGGAAGTCATTGGACTTTTTTAGACAAGGAGTGGACATAGTAAAGTTTTTACTTAAATAAAGATTATATCATGCCATCATATTTTATCATATGCCAGAAGGTATTAGGGGCATAAGTAATGAAAGTGAAAGAAAGAGGACAGAGAAGAGTGTTGATAGTGGCAACTGAGGTAGGGAGAGAAATATGGAACCCAGAACCTCATGGGCAGGGCAAAAGAAGGAGAGGATTTCTACTCCCCAGGAGATAATTTTGTTTTTCTTTCAGGTAAACAGCTGATGTATTATGAGACTCCTCTCTTTGATGACTAAAGAAGGTAGTTTATTCTGATCTATGGTATAGTTGTAATAAATTACTGAGTTCAAAATTAACAAGATTTAGGTCAGGAAAAAAAATTGCCTCTTGATTTTATCTGTATCTTCTTTTCCTTTATATTTGTAGCAAGAATTACTATCAAATTGTATTCATTTGGGCCAGAGACCCTTGTGGTGTTAGTGAAAGATTTGCCCCTCATGTAGCACACTACTTATAATTGTGAGTTTATTGACCAGTATCTGTATCTTTAACAAAACTATCACCTAACTGATATTTTCTGTGACATTTGAAATTAAAGTTCTTAAATCCAAGGAGTTGGGGGAAGAGGCAATATAACGTTATGTTTAAGAAGTTGGTTCCAGATCAGCTTCCTGGTTGCAATCTTCATTGAACCACTTACTAGCTGTATTGTCTTGAGAAGATTACTGGCTATCTGTAACTTCAGGGAAATTTCAAATGGTTGTTGTGAAGATTAAATGAAGTAGTGTGGAACAAGCAGTAAGCTTATTGTTGGCACAGAGTCACAGCCTAAAAATGTTGGAGATACTCTTTTTAATATATATGTACACTCAATCTTTTCTTGAGATTAAAATATATTGACTTTCAATGTATCAACAACAAAAAATGATATGTTGATTCATTCAACAAATATTTATCAAGTGTCTATATACATAGTGGTCACTAGTAATAAAGATTTTAAAAAAAAGGCAAAAAATCACCCTTATGGTATTATATTTTTATTTCTTGAGTATTTAAAAAGTTAGTCACTGTGACTAAACTCTGGAAGGACTTCCAGAATGGCAGTAAATAATACTTCTGAAAATCCTCTCCTCTTTAAAAACAATGGTAATACTGGAAAAAACTGCCAACATCTACTTTTGGTACTCTGGAAATTAACCAAAAGTTTGTAACAATATGAGAAGCTTCTATTAAAGAAAAACAGCTGCAAAAAGAAGAGTGAATGTCACAGCATTTTAAGCTGTCCTATTTCCATCTTCCCATACCCAACACCATGGCAGTCTCAAAAAATACATATGTAAATACATACATACGTACATAAGTACTCAAAAGAACCTGACAATTATAGCATCTGTGAAACCCAGCAGCTGAGTACCATCGGAGGATGAAGAACCGGTTTAGAGCTCCAACAAAAGCCTCAGTCCTCTCAAATTGTCTGTGTGGCTGTTCTTTAGAAATCCCACTTACAGGACGCCTGGGTGTCTGAGTAGTTGAGCGCCTGCCTTGGACTCAGGGTGTGATCCCGGGGGGTGTGGGATTGAGTCCCATATAGGGCTCCTTGTGAGGAGTCTGCTTCTTGCTCTGCCTGTGTCTCTGCCTCTCTCTCTGTGTCTCCCATGTTTAAATAAAAAAAATATTTTTAAAAAAAGAAATTCCATTTACTAGATTTGAACAGTATTTGAACTCTATGGCTATTCTTTAGAAATCCCATTTACTGGACAGGTCTTAATTGATCTGACTCAGACTTTATACAGCGTGAATCGTCTTTTCCCTGGGCATGTCTTGAAAATAATCATTGGCAATTATCTAACTTTATGGATATCTGAGGAGGCAATAACAAGATAAGCAAGAAGCCTATCAAAAAAGTTAAACCAGGAGAAAGAGATGAGATGTCTATACAGGACTTTCAAATCAGAGATAAATTCCTGGAAATCTAGAAAGTTTTTTTGTATAGTAGGGTTTGGGCATGCCCAAGAATGACCTGAGAAGATGCTTGTCTTTTCATCTCTAGTTGACCTTGAAGGTTTATATAAGCAGGAAGTGAACAACAAGCAAAGATGGAAACTACCCAAAAGAATCTTGAAGATAGGATCCAAACATACATAGAGCCCCTTAGAAAAAACTAGAAGACAGTGGTTTAACGAATTTACGAAAAACTATGTTCAATCATTAGCAGACAATTAAACTAATTGAGCAGAAATCTAATGGCATGCAGTCTTTACAGAATGTAGGAAAGTTGTCATAGCAGCGACATGAAAACAGCAAATTGCAACAAAAAGAAATCTTGGAGAAAGTAGTGGAGAATGTGATTTCAAGAGATGCTAGATTTTATTTAAAATGTCTAAGTCTCAAAAAAACATAAAAGTCATGCAAACGACAGGAAAGCATGGTCCATACACAGAGAAAAAAGTCAGTAAGAAATGTTTATGAGATGCCCAGATATTGGACTTATTAGAAAAATACATTAAAAACAAAGTTAGTTTATTGGAAATATAAATGAAATTAACCAAACTTTACCTTAACTATTTTTTTAGAGTAGACTCAAATCACTAAAATCAGTAATAAATAAAACAGAGTAAATTACTTCCAATTCTAGGAAATGAGAAGGATCATGAGAAAATATGAATAACTGTGTATAATAAATTAAACAATGGAGCTGAATTTGTAAAATTTCTTTGAAGGCAAAAATTACCAATACTGACAAGAAGAAACAGAAAATCTGACTAAACCTATAAAAGATTTTAAATTAATAATAAAAAACTTCCCAAAAAGAAAACCTAGTCCTAAATAACTTTGCTAATGAATTCTACCAAATGTTTAAAAGAAAATATTAACAACTTCACAAACTTCTAAAAGTGGAAAAGGAGATAAAACTTTCCAGAACATTCTATGAGACAATTGTTACCCTGGTACAAAAATCAGACAAAGACATCCTAAGAAAACTATAGACTGAATACCTATGAATCCAAATGAAAAAAATACTAAATACATCTGTGAACTAGTACTGAAAGATCTCCAACATATAATGTGAAAAAGGCAAGGGTCACTATTCTATCTCTTTTTGTAGTAAAGAGGTGAAATAAGAAAAACAAAAAAGAAAAATACATCATCCTTATATTTAACAATGAGAAATTAACACTCTATCCCTAAAATCAGGAAAAATACTTTTGTATCTGCCCTCATCTCCCTTTTTATTAAGACTTTATTTATTTATTTGAGAGAGAGAGAGACAGAGAGAGAGAGAGAGAGCGAGAGAATGAGGGGGTGGTAGGAGATGAGGAGGGAGAAGCAGACTCCCCATTGATTGGGGAGCCCTACATAGGGCTGGCTCTTAGGACTCCAGGATCAAGCCTTGAGCTAAAGGCAGATGCTTGACCAACTGAGCGACTTAGGTGCCATTATCATCCCCTTAATTATACATTGATCTTGACATTCTAGTTAGAGAGACTACTAAATAAAAAGAATAAAAGGTGTGCTGATTGGAAAGGAGGAAATAAAACTATATTTGCAGGTGACATGATCTTTTATATAGAAATTTCTAAGGATTCGCAGAAAGCTTTTGAACTTAAACAGTTCAGCAGGACTATGGTATACAAAGTCAATACAGAAAAATCAATTGTATTTCTTTTTTTTTTCCTTTCATAAATAATTTTTTTGGGGGAGGGGTTCCAGGGAGGGCAGAAAGAGAGAGAAAATCTTAAGCAGGAAGAATCCACACAGCATGGAGCCCAACTCAGGGCTTGATCTCATGACCTTGAGATCATGACCTGAGCTGAAATCAAGAGTCAGATGCTTGGTGGATTGAGCCACCAAGGTGCCCCAGAAAAATCAATTGTATTTATATGCATTAGAAAAAAATTTTAAAATGAAATTAGGAAAATAATTTTGCTTAAAATAGCATTAACAAGAAAAGAAGGCTGAAAACAGAGCAAACTGTACATTAAGAACTACAAAACACCACTGAAACAGATTAAAGAAGCCATAAATAAATATGTCCCATGTTCACAGCCTGAAAGACAATATTATTAGGATGGCACTACTCTCCAAGGTTATCTAAAATTCTTAAATGCCAAATGGCTTTTCAGAAATTTATAAGCTGATCCTAACATCTATATAGAAGATATCCAGAATGGTCAGAACAACATTACAGAAGAAAAATAAATTTGAAAATTGAATTTTGAAAAACGAAGATTCACATTTCTTCAAAGCTTTGAAGCTACAATAATCATGACAGTGTGGTTCTGGCAAAATGATTTGTAAAACAATGGAATATATTTGAGAGTTCAGAAATAATCTATACATCTATAGCCAATTCATATTTAACAAAGATGTCAAGACAATAGGAGAAAAAATAATTTTTAAAAACAAGGATACAAATGAATATCCACCTCCAAAAGAATGAAGTTAGAGGGACGCCTGGGTGGCTTAGCGGTTGAGCATCTGCCTTTGGCTCAGGACATGATCTTGCAGTCCCGGGATCGAGTCCCACATCAGACTTCCTGTATGGAGCCTGCTTCTCCCTCTGCCTATGTCTCTGCCTCTCTCTCTCTCTCTTTCTCTGTGTGTTTCTCATGAATAAATAAATAAAACCTCTTTAAAAAATAAGTTAGAATGATATCTTAAATTATACACAAAATTAATTTAAAGTGGATTATAGATGTAAATTTCAGAGAGAAAAACTAAAATGTTTAGGAAAATTTTAGAAAATTTAGAAAAATCCAAGCCATGTGACCTTGGATTAAACAAAAAAGATAAAATATGTTATTCATATCACAATTTTAAAAATATTTTTGCTTCAATAGATACCATCAAAAAGGTGAAGTTACAATTCACAGAAAAGGAGAAAATATTTGCAGATCATGTATCTGGTATCCAGAACATAAAAAGTACTCTTAAAATCATGATAGAAGACAATCCAATTAAAAAGTAGGCAAATGATGAAGTGAATATTTCTCCTAAGAATGTACAAAAAAGGTGAATAAGCACATAAGATGTTCAACATCTTTAGTCAGTAATGATATATGCATATGAAAAGTATAATGAAATGCTTCTTCAACCCCAATAAAATAGCTAAATTTAAAAAGTTAGACAAAAACAAGTGCTAAAAAATATGTGGAGAATTTTGAACTCTTAATACATTTCTTGTAAGACTAAATGATGCAGCCTCTTTAGAAAATAGTTTAACAGTTCAAGATGTTAACATAGATTTTCCATATGACCTAGCAATTCCACTCCTAGGTACACACCAAAGAGAATTGAAAGCAAATGCACATATGGAAATCTATACAAAGTAATATGACTCAGCCAAAAAAAAAAAAAAACACAGACACAAGCATCTATTAACTATTGAATAAATAAGTAAAGTGTGAATAATTCATGGAAGGGAATATCATTTGGCAATGAAATGGAAAGTAGTACTGATGGATGCCACAACATGGAAAAACCTTGAGTATACTATACACAATGAAAAAAGCCAATCACAAAAGGTCACATATATTATGATTCCCACTTAAATGAATTATCCAGGGATGCCTGGGTGGCTCAGTGTTTGAGCCTCTGCCTTTGGCTCAGGGTGTGATCCTGGAGTCCCAGGATCGAGTTCCACACTGGGCTCCCAGCATGGAGCCTGCTTCTCCCTCTGCCTATGTCTCTGCCTCTCTCTCTGTGTCTCTCATTAATAAATAAATAAAATCTTTAAAAATATGAATTATCCAGAATAGGCAAATCCGCAGTGACAGAAAATGGGTTAAGTTATTTCCAAGTGCTAAGGGGAAGCAGGAATGAGGAGTGACTATTAATGCATATTGTTTTTTTGGGGGGGGTTGTGGTGATAAAAATATGCTAAAGTTAGATAGTGGTGATAGCTGTATAACTTTGAACATACTGAAAAATACTGAACTGTACACCTTAAAAGCCAAAATTGATATTTTCGTTACCTCGATATCCAATTTTTTTAAAAATAACTATAAAGAAAAGACACCTCAGGGATCATTTTGCTCTACAGCTTTAATTTTTCAGCATGTAGATTAAAAAAGCAAATGCTACTCAATGCATTTTTTATAGAGTATCCAGTTTAATATTATGTTCACTTTGATTATAAAGGCAAATGTTATGTGGGAGTTTCAATCCTCATCAATATTAACTATTCCATCCTTCTATGATAACCTCTTGGTTCACTGATGAATGACTTACAAATAAGTCAATAAGTACAGAAATCCTTATATTTTTTGTTCTTAAATCTGAGCACTAAATGTCTCTTGGGTCAGAATAAGAGCTGTAATAAGTAGGAGTGCCTAGGTGGCTCAATCAGTTAAGCATCTGACTCTTGATTTCAGCTCATGTAATGATCTCAGGGTCTTAAGATTAAGTCCTATGTCAGGCTCCAAGCTCACTGGAGAGTCTACTTGAGATTTTCTCTCTCCCTCTCCTTCTGCCCCTCCCTCCTTTAAAATAATAAATAAATAAATCTTTAGAAAATAAACAGTAATAACCATGCTACATATTAATCCTTCCAGTTTATATATATTTTTCTGATTGTCTTTTGAGGATTTGTATCATAGAAAAGCAAGTAAAGAGAAGAGTAACTCACTAAGGATTAAGGATCTCAATTTCAAGAAACAAAAACATTCCTAATGCTCCATGATAGGTATAGTTAATAGCCAAAAATCTTTCATTACTTAAGGAACATATGAACATAATTTAATTCCAATGCAACTTGGAATTCTGAGGAGGGAAATGTTGGATAGAATCTGGTAAAAGAGAGTATAGAAAGGCACCAGTCCCCTTCTCTCTTATTTTTGTCTATGAATTGGAACATTCTTCTGGACATATTTGGTGATACTGGAAAGTGTAGTTTCTGTCTTTCTCTGAGTCTGATATACAGTGTTTCCTATGGATGAATACTAAAGATGGTCAGACTGGAAAAAGGTTCTATACATACATTTTCTCATTTCTAGCTATACTGGCCCATGATTAGCACATTCAACTAGTACTCCTGTCTTCTATAAAGTAGGCATACTAGAGTCATAGATAGATTTTGCTTACTGGAGGCAAATGTGTGGGCAAATTTCAAATGCTACACATTGTTGAGAATCCAGGTGCTATAGGGCAGATATTCCCAGTTATAGTTGAATCTTCTTCAGACACAAAATCTCTTTTATGTGAATTGTCCCAAGATGTAAATTAGAGGAACCAAGGTATTAGCAATGCAGAGGAACTCTACTGACCAGTGGAGAGCCATGTTCTTTTACAGCACTAGCACAAAACAAAACAAAACAAAACAAACAAACAAAAAACATGCACCTATGTTACAAATGATTTTGCAAATAAGGAGAAGAGGGTGGATATTTTTGAAACCCAAACACTAACTCAATTTAAAAAATAACATATTATAAATACACAATTATTGTGGGCGTATTGTCTCAGTTCCTGGTAGCAAGAATTTAATGTCCGTGAAAAGACCCAAACTTAAGATAACTCTCAGAGTATACATAGAAATGCAAGGCGATGCTAGAAACCTAAATCTCTGGAGACATAATTGATCCTCTCTCTTAACAGGCCATGAAGTTTGCCTGACATCTGAACCTCCTTGTAAGAGTAATTTAGTCTTTCATTATTTAAGATCTTTAATCTGAGTTTTTTTTCTTAATTGAAGCAAACTATATCTCAACTGATTCAAAATAAGTTACCATTATGGGGGGGGTGGGAGGGTTACAAGCAACAGATTCTAAAATATACAATTCCTTATGGGGAAAAGTAGAACTATAGGCAATAAGGACCTCACAATTCCTGTCTGAGAACTTAGTTGTGAAGTTGATTAGGCTCCTGCATATTCTACATTATTTCCAGGCCAAGAGCCAAACACGACTACAATATTTCTGAAAATGGTAGGAAAATTACAGAATGTTGGCAAGAGCTTACAATTTTCTTGTGTCTTTTGGCAAGTTTGTAAATGAATGGGGCTAGTTTCATTTAAAGGTGTCTATCTAAAAAATGAGAGTACAAAAGGGCGGTTTTGGCAAGAGGACTTTTCTGCCTGTGACTTCAATACAAGTTGACTGAAATTTTCATTATTTAAAAAATATTATGGAGAGGAAAAGCATGATGGCATCTAAAACAATTGAATCGACAAACATATACTGAAGTTTGCCTGACTTCTGAAATCTCTAACTGGACCTAATGAGATCATTACTTATGAGGCTTCATTGAGACTGGGTTGTTAACACTGCATTAATAAACATCTTAATTAATACAACAACAACAACAAAAATACAACAAAAAAAGTTTATCTGCTTACATAGACAAGTTTTAACACTGGGGTTAGACTTCAAAATAATTGAGAGTTACTCCTTTGCCATATTTGCTTTTATATTTCCAGTAAGTCACATGATATTTAGAACATGGTAACTTACAATATGGTAACATTCAATAATGGTTGTTTAGAGGATGGATCTGGCAAGAATTTGGCAGAATATTAGAATTTCAGATAAAATGTGGAGGTTTTGTATCACTGAGACATAATCAGCTAAGATGAGGATACAAGAAAGGCTTCACAAGCCCTTCTAAGATGGCATCTGTCCCTTGATGGTTGGCTTGGAAAGTAGAGATGGGCCTGTGACATTCAGAACTCATTAATAGATGTAGTCATAGGCCAAGTCAAGACTAAGGCAAGGAAATTGATGAAGTGTCTGAGACATTTGTGATCTTACCCTGATCTACATATTTAGTCCTACAGCTTTGGGATACTAAGGGTAATTAATCATCCACATTAAGCCTTGTTGCAAAGTAGCCTCTACTGACATCCTTAATTAATGCTTCTTGAATTTGCTGCTAGTTGCTATAGACCAGAGAGTACCTGGTCTATCCTAAACTTGGTGGCAAGTTTGGCTTCCTATTAAGCACGAGTCCTGAGATACTGACACAACTTTGGCCATCACCAGAACCATGTTCATTGTTTACCACTGGTCTCCTCCCTGTTGCCTTCCCAATGAGGAAAACACTGCTCACACACATGGGCATAATTAGAACCCAGATAAGAAAATATCTTTGGGACAAAAAAAAAGCCCAGACATAAAACAATAGTAAGGGGTCAAAATCGTGTTTTATCATAATAAGGGGTCAAAATCGTGTTTTATCAGTTGGCATTACTATTTAGTGAGTTAAGTAGACAATGTCATGTGTAATATAGTCCGAAATTCAGGACACCAAACACTATGTCTCCTTATCTTTGTGTGTGTGTTGGTATTAGTGTAAAAAAATATTTCATTGAAAAAAAGATAGCTGGCAGAATGTAATTCTAAAGTGTGTTTTGTTTTTTTTTTTATTTTAATTTTTTGCTTTTAAATTCAGCTGGGTTAGTATTGTTCCTTTGTATGAGGAAGAGAACATTGTCAGTTTACATATTTTTTTTTTATAGTTCTAAGATAATACAGGCCCCTCTAGTCAGGAATTAAAATGGCTAGACCAATATAGTAGTAAATATTTTGGATGGTTTCATGTCATGGTTTCTTCTCTACCTTCCCTAAACTACCCCAACCCTTGTTTACATGTGAGTAAGCTATGAAGCCTCATATAGGAAAGGAGTATTAGATACTTCTTCTCCTTTGATTTCTTGCCTTTAGATTTATCCTCCTCTGGATCTGACTCTGAACCTTTGGAGCTGGAGCATAGAAACAGTGAAGAGACAAGTAGGGAGAAAGTGCACAGCTAACAGGGAGTGTGAACACGTATCCTATTCTATGACCTGGGGAACTATATAACCCCATGTGCTGATATGACTATTATCATTTGTTCTCAGAAAACCAAATACCAGTTGGGAACCTCTCACTTTCAATTTCCTATGGTTTCTCCCTGGTTCATTCTTTTCTAATGTATTTGCCCCTGTGTATCTAATAATACCTCTAGCTGCTGCTTTCTGGTGAGGTCTGTTCAGATTTGCTATTAGAGAAAATCCTAGATAGCCTCATGCTGATATCACCTGTGACTCGTACCAGATTCATAGGCTATGTAAACATATCATCTGCCTTAATAAATATGAAAATGCAGGATGATGAATCCAGCCATCCAAATTTGGTTAATTCCTCAGCTAGACATGAAGCTCACTTGATTTTGGATTTGAAAGTTGAAGGATAGGGGATCCCTGGGTGGTGCAGCGGTTTGGCACCTGCCTTTGGCCCAGGGCGCGATCCTGGAGACCCGGCATCGAATCCCACGTCGGGTTCCCGGTGCATGGAGCCTGCTTCTCCCTCTGCCTCTCTATCTCTCTCTCTCTCTCTCTCTGTGACTATCATAAATAAAAAAATAAAAAAAAATAAAAAAAAAGAAAGTTGAAGGATAGACAGAGTCTCCTTTTAGGAACAAAATTCAAACTCTATTAGTGATTCTATTCAAGTACTTTTTATTGGGCTTATTATGAAGAGCAGGAACAACAAACCATAACCCTCTTTAAAATAGTGAGGCTCACAGCTCAACAAAAAAATAATGTATTTTTTGCCATGCTTCTTTTCTCAGACTTTTCAAACTCTTTTGAGTTATGGTTGGTTGCTGCTGGAGGACAGGTTCCTTTCACAAACTTCAAGTGTAGAAGTCGGTTGACAGGTTTTCTGTCATTAACTTTTTGCAATTCCAGCACAGTGGTCTTAATTGGAATATAGTGTCAATTGTTACCAAGCCTCAGCTGAAACTGATCTTATATTTCAAAATACATCCCTTTCTCTTTTTCTAAGTGTATATAAGTAAGTGTCTTCCAAATATGAAATTCATCTTTACTGATATATTTATACCTAAGTGTCCTTAACTACCTTCCTTACTGCCAGGATTCTGATACACACCTATAAAAATAAATGATCAAAGTTTCCAGCCAAGATGGATTGGCATTGTTAAGATTTACCCTTACTTTTGACACAGAAACAAACAAAATGGACATGATGTATAAAGCATGGTTTCAGGTGATTATGCATTAGACAATAACACAATTCCTGAAAAGAGGTGAGCCCTAAAATTGCCCTGGCTCACTGCCTTGAAAGAGTAAACCAAGGATGAACCAAATCCAAGGGAGGGTGAGCCCAGTCAGAGGCTAGTGGACTCCCTGTTTTGAGGAGATAAAGATGGAAGACAAGACAATTCAAGGTATCTTAAGGTCACAGGGCAGGTTATCAGAGAGGAGAGAGCTACACAGAAAGAACCTTAGAGTAATCAGAGGGTTCCCTTCAAATCTTCAGCTGACTGCTTATGAACACATATGTGTCAAGAAACTGCTTGAAGTTATGGGATGAACTACAGAGAGAGAAAGAGGGAGAGAGAGAGAGAGAGAGAGAGACAAGAGATATCATTGGAAATAATACTCAAGTATCTAAGAAGGCCATGAACTGTTTACATTCCTATCAGCCAGGATGGAAAATTTCTTAATTCAGTAAGGTATTTGGCGGAGTACACTAAATAATATTGCCTTAGTAGGGAGGCAAAATTAGTCCTGAACTAAAGTGTGTCCTGATCTTACTGAACAAAGCATAAAACAAAATCTGTAAATGATCAAATTGTTTTGAAATTAATACTGTATTTTAAATAAAATATCAATAATATTTATGGAAAAATTTAAATGCAGATTAAAACAAATACAAAAAAATGGAATATAAGGTGTAGGATCAGTCACGGATTAACAATAGAACAAGTTGTAAAAATTATAATACTCTTCAGGGTTCCTGGATGTCTCAGTCAGTTAAACCTCCAACTCTTGATTTTGGCTCAGGTCATGATCCCAGGGTACTGAGATGCAGCCCCAAGTCAAGCTCTGTGCTCAGCAGGGAGTCTGCTTCTTTTCTTCTCTCTGTCCTCTGTCCCTCCCCCCACTAGGTCTCTCTCTAGCTCTCATAAATAAATAAATAAATAAATAAATAAATAAATAAATCTTTAAAATAAAAGTTAAAAAAATTATAATTATCTTATTCAGTCTCCTGTAATTAATACCTCTTTGCTTCATCTTGGGTTTGAAATTTTATGAATTAATTCATTTTCCATTAGAGTTTTAGAAATTCTTATCCAGTTTAGTGTTATCTTTTTTTAAAGATTTTATTTATTTATTTGACAGATTGAGAGAGAGAGAGAGAGCACAAGTAGGGGGAACAGCCGCCAGAGGGACAGGGAGAAGCAGACTCCCCACTGAGCAGGGAGCCTGATCCAGGGCTCCATCCCAGGACTCTGGGATCATGACCTGAGCCAAAGGCAGAAGCCTAACTGACTAAGCAACTCAGGTGCCCCTAGTGTTATTATCTTAACGTTTTCGGAAAACTGTATTCTAGAGTTTAGTTCTTGTTGGGGTCTTTTCTGTGAATATCTTTGATAAAAAAGCATTTTTTCCTCTAATTCATTATAAATGTTTTCAGTCTCCCTGAAATTTTAAAGAGGGTTTGTCACTTACTGCCGGTGAGTGACAAAAGATTTAAAAATAGACATCCAATGAGAGTTTACAAAAAAATGCTGCAATTGAGAAGAAAATTGTTATTTTTGTGATATACAGTATTATAAAACAACTGGAATTATGACTGATATTATACTAAGACCTGCTAGAATTTTAGGAATTTCACATAATGTCTGGAGCACTCATACTAATACTAATACATACAGGCCCATCTAAATATTGCCTAAGAAGGTTAAACATTAGTTTTTATTTGGTAATCTTTCCCATGCAATTTAACATATCAAATAAACCTAAATAAATCACTATTTCTCTTTTTATAAGGAGTGAGAGCATTTCTTTTGAGATCTTCTAGGGAATCTCTGGGCAATCCTAGAGTCAGAGGTCAAATAGACTTCAATCAAAATTTTAATAAGAGAGATGTTTGTTAAAAATGTCAAGAGATTTAAAGCCATTTGTCAAACAGGACCACAGTTTACGTGAAACAATTTTAGTTATCGACTCAACCAAAGTGACTTAAAAAGATTTAAAAAGCAAATAAAGTTATACAGTTGTAAAAACATAGCTCTTCTAGTACTGAAAATACTTAGTTTTTCTAAGTAATCAAAGACCTGATAAAGACAAGATGAAATACAGAAATATTTCTTATGACACAAAATCTTTGTTTCTTAGGCAGATTACAGTAAAGGTTAAGAAAAACCTTTCACAATTTTTAAGAGCAGACCAATAATCTGAGAAATTTTGTAATTTTAACACAGAGGAAATTAAAACTTAACTCTTCATCAATACATTTTTTGAGCTCATATAAAATCCTTATAAGTAAATATATTCAATTTTAGCCAGCTTTGACTTTACAATATAAAGTTGATTTTCCACAAACCTTCCATGACTTTGTATACTCATTTAGGTTTTGTCTCCCCCCACCCCTTTCATATTCTGAAACAACCACTCATCTTTTTTTTGTATTTTTTTAATTGGTGTTTGATTTGCCAACATATAGTGTAACACCCAGTGCTCATCCCATCCAGTGCCCATCACCCAGTCACTTCATCCCCTCACCCACCTCCCCTTTGACTACCCCTTATTTGTGTCCCAGAGTTAGGAGTCTCTCATGTTTTGTCACCCTCTCTAATTTTTCCCACTCATTTTCTCTCCTTTCCCCTTTAATCCCTTTCACTATTTTTTATATTCTCTGTATGAGTGAAACCATATAATGATTATCCTTCTCTAATTGGCTTACTTCACTCACCACGATAACCCTCCAGTTCCATCCACGTCAAAGCAGATGGTAGGTGTTCGTCGTTTCTAATGGCTGAGTAATAATCATTGCATATATAAACCACATATTCTTTATCCATTCATCTTTCAATGGACACTGAGGCTCCTTCCACAGTTTGGCTATTGTGGCCATTGCTGCTATAAACATTGCAGGTGTTTCAGCTTTTCACTGCATCTGTACCTTTGGGGTAAGTACCCAGTAGTGCAATTATTGGGTCATAGGATAGCTCTGTTTTACTTTACATAGTTTTCCAGAGTGGCTGTACCTGTTCACATTCCCACCAACAGTGCAAGAGGGTTCCCCTTCCTCCACATCCTCTCCAACATTTGTGGTTTCCTGCCTTGTTAAAGTTCCCCATTTCTCACTGGTGTGAGGTGGTATCTCATTGTGGTTTTGATTTGTATTTCCCTGATGGCAAGGGATGTGGAGCATTTTCTCATGTGTTTGTTGGCCATGTCTATGTCTTCTTTGGTGAAATCTCTGTTCATGTCTTTTGCCCATTTCATGATTGGATTGTTTGTTTCTTTGCTGTTGAGTTTAATAAGTTCTTTATAGATCTTGGATACTAGCCCTTTATCTGATATGTCATTTGCAAATATCTTCTTCCATTCTGTAGGTTGTCTTTTAGTTTTGTTGACTGTTTCTTTTGCTGTGCGTAAGCTTTTTGTCTTGATTAAGTTCCAATAGTTCATTTTTTGCTTTTGTTTCCCTTGCCTTCATAGATGTATCTTGCAAGAAGTTGTTGTGGCCAAGTTCAAAAAGAGTGTTGCCTGTGTTCTTCTCTAGGATTTTGACGGATTCTTGTCACACATTCAAGTCTTTCATCCATTTTGAGTTTATCTTTGTGTATGGTGAAAGAGAGTGGTCTAGTTTCATTCTTCTGCATGTGGATGTCCAATTTTCCCAGCACCATTTACTGAAGAGACTGTCCTTTTTCCAGTGGATAGTCTTTCCTGCTTTGTTGAATATTAGTTGACCATAGAGTTGAGGGCCCATTTCTGGGTTCTCTATTCTGTTCCATTGATCTATGTGTCTGTTTTTGTGCCAGTACCACACTGTCTTGATGACCACAGCTTTTTAGTACAACCTGAAATCCGGCATTGTGATGCCCCCAGATATGGTTTTCTTTTTCAAAATTCCCCTAGCTATTCAGGGTCTTTTCTGATTCCACACAAGTCTTAAGATGATTTGTTCCAAATCTTTGAAGAAAGCCCATGGTATCTTGATAGGGGATGAACTGAATGTGTAAATTTCCCTGGGTAGCATAAATATTTTCATAATATTAATTCTTCCAATCCATGAGCATGGACTATTTTTGCATCTTTTTGTGTCTTCCTCAATTTCTTGCAGAAGTGTTCTGTAGTTTTTAGGGTATAGATCTTTTACCTCTTTGGTTAGGTTTATTCCTAGGTATCTTATGCTTTTGGGTGCAATTGTAAATGGCATTGACTCCTTAATTTGTCTTTCTTCCCTCTCATTGTTAGTGTATAGAAATGCCACTGAATCCTGGGCATTGATTTTGTATCCTGCCACACTGCTGAATTGCTGTATGAGTTCTAGCAATCTTGGGGTGGAGTCTTTTGGGTTTTCTATGTACATTATCATGTCATCTGCAAAGAGGAAGAGTTTGACTTCTTTGCAATTTGAATACCTTTTATTTCTTTTTGTTGTTTGATTGCTGAGGCTAGGACTTCCAGTACTATGTTGAATAGCAGTGGTGAGAGTGGATATCCCTGTCGTGTTCCTGATCTTAGGGGAAAGGCTCCCAGTGTTTTCCCCCTGAGAATGATATTTGCTGTGGGCTTTTCATAGATGGCTATTAAGATATTGAGGAATGTTCCCTCTATCCCTACACTCTGAAGAGTTTTGATCAGGAATGGATGCTGTATTTTGTCAAATGCTTTCTCTGCATCTATTGAGAGGATCATATGGCTCTTGGTTTTTTCTTGTTGATGTGATCTATCACATTGATTGCTTTACGAATGTTGAACCAACCTTGCATCCCAGGGATAAATCGGCCTTGGTCATGGCAAATAATCCTCTTAATGTATTGTTGGATCCTATTGGCTAGTATCTTTTGAGAATTTTTGCATCTGTGTTCATCACGGATATTGGTTTCTAATTCTCCTTTTTGGTGGGGTCTTCATCTGGTTTTGGCATTAAGGTGATGCTGGCCTCATAAAATGAGTTTGGAAGTATTCCTTCCCTTTCTATCTTTTGGAACAGTTTTAGTAGAATAGGTATTATTTATTCTTTAAAGTTTGATAGAATTCCCCTGGGAAGCTATCTGGCCCTGGAGTTTTGTGTCTTGAGAGGTTTTTGATGACTGCTTCAATTTCCTTGCTGGTTATTGGCCTTTTAAGGCTTTCTATTTCTTCCTGTTCTAGTTTTGGTAATTTGTGGTTTTCCATAAATGCATCCATTTCTTCTAGTTTGCCTAAGTTATTGGCATATAGCTGCTCATAATACATTTTTAAAATCATTTGTATCTCCTTGGTATTGAACAGTCATCTCATTTTAGAACAAAATTCCTTTTTTCTTTAATAAAAACACATTTAAAAAATAAAAAATAATAAAAACACATTTTTACATACTCTTCATATAAAAACTCATACCATTTTTCCCCATACTTCATACAAAATGTTCTCTCCTTTTGCTCATATTGTTTCTAGTAGTTTGATTTTTACATATTGATGATAAACTTTAACTATTAGTAACCTTACTTTCTAGTGAAAACTGGGAAGCAGGCAATTGTGAAGTTTCTATCACACGTTAGCAGCCTGTAGGTTAGCAAAATCATAAGTACATAGTTATAAAAGCTTTTAATTTATTAGAGACAGTGTCACAATTTTTAATAGTTTATTTTTTGATTTGGTGAAAGACAGTATAATAGTCTGTGATATTCATTATCTCTGTAAAAATTAGGAAGCCAAAAGTTGATGAATTTAAACCTACCTTTAAACCTCTTTTCCCATTTCCTTTATACAGAGAGGCAAGTTTACTCCAAGAATTTTAGGTGAGTTTTCCTACCGCATTGCATGGGTGTAGCTCCATAACTGAGGTTTGCCTCAACATAAGGCAAAGGAAGAAAAAGTAGAACATCCCTCACCATGTCGCACATGCACACGCACAAATGATGGTTCTGCTCATGTACTGGTGCTGCTACAGCCTTTTTTTCTCCTTTCTCATTTCTGTTTCTGATGCTCTGGTAAGAAAGATGGATTCCTTTCCAAGCCTTTGCTAACTACACCCGCCATGCATTTCCCTGGTTTAGCCTGCCCTTGTGTCAAAGCTGGGAGATAATGATGGAAACATAAGCTAGAAACTTTTTGCCACTGTTTTGTCTGCTCTTCCAATTTTAGGTCCCTTTGCAATCTGCCTATTAATATTTGCTTTTCAGAGTCCTTGAGTAGAACCACTTATATAGGTAGGAAAGTACTTTAGTTCTTCCTTAAATGCCATTACTACTAGTTACCAATAGTCAAAGACAGGCAATTCAGAGGAATATGTTCTCCAGGAACTTATTTCCTGATCTCTTCACATTTTTTAAAACACAGTCTTTTCAAGGAAGGCCCTTTTCAAGGGCCCTGTTTATCAGAAAATACTTGACCTCAGTTGTTTTTCATGAGATCTTCCCCAGGACTTTATCCCTGGAGATGACTAGAGATCAAAACACCTGGTATGCTTTCTTCTCCCAACTTGGGAGAAGGCAGGGAGGCAGGATTTCACTCGATGAACTGCCTGAAGAAGCATGGTGGAATGGAGCTTATTTCCGAATTAAAGTTAGAGAGGTAAGTAGGTTATTAATTATAAACTACTCTAAACTTCCTATTAAGTCACAGTTTCTCTTGTGCTTTACTCTCATGAAAGAAAGTTTATTTCAGTCATTATAAAGTAGTTCTCTTGTTTGTCTTTTAACTTTGTGTGCTTTACATAGTTTGAGTGTATGTTGGGGAAGATGTGGTTACATCTCATTCTGCTGTATAGAATAGAAAAAAAATAAATTTGAAAATATATCTTAAAGCCTAATATATGTGGTGGTTCAAAATTGTTAATTCAATCTAGCATGAGAAAACCGTGATTTAATAAAATGTTAAATGTGGTAATTTTACCACATCAAAATAATTATTGTATATAAATCCAAATACTCAAAATGGGGTTGTAAAAATGTTTTCTGTCATGAAGCTAACATTATATGCTCTAATTTACAAACTTTTTCTCTAATCGTTGCCAGTGTTTTCTCTCCATATCAGGTAATTAACTTGACTTACTTTGTAGCATTGTGTTTACTGCTTGGTTACTCTTCATTGAACAGTTTTTAAATGCATTCCATTTTCCTTATTGGGATTCAGCAAATTATCCTGTTAAATGTTCTTTCAAAATGACCTTTAAAGGCCTCTAGTATATCAATTTCTTCACTGTATTGATTTTATTATGCATTAGCTGAGCCTACTATTGCAAAGCCATCAAAAACACAGGTTTTTTGTTTATCTGTTTGTTTGCTTTGCAGCTTTAGTTTTGGTATAATCAACAAAAGTATTTCTGCCTTAGAGTTTACTCCAATTATTAAAATTGTCATGATGGTAAGCAATTATTCATTGGCTCTATTAGTTTTTTGTTGAATATATATTTTCTAAGTTAATAGTTTAGGTGAGTGGCACCTCTGGGTGGCTTAGCAGTTGAGCATCTACCTTTGGCTCAGGGCATGATCCTGGAGTCCCAGGATCGAGTCCCACATTGGGCTTCCTGCATGGAGCCCACTTCTCCCTCTGTCTCCTCCTGCCTCTCTCTGTGTCTCTAATGAATAAATAAATAAAATATTTTAAAAAATAGTTTAGGTGACCTCTTTTAAACAGAAGAAAAACTAAGATCATATAGACCAAAACTGCATTTCTTTTGTTGCTGTAAAAAACTGATCTTAAATATGGAACACAATTTGGAATATGATAATTACAACTGAGTTATATTCTAATCATAAGCACATTTTTTCTGTTCTATAAAAATGAATTTTATAAACAAATTAATGAATCTAAAAAAATGATGTCAAATGTGTAGAGACTATCTTTCAAAATATGACTGATTAGGATGAATTTGGAAAATGTTCAATATTATAAAACTCCCAACAAAAGAAAACCATAAAAAACACCACTTATTATATCATCATTTATTAAAAAGAAAGAAATGATCAGGACTGTGAAAATGTGAAGAAATAGGCATTATTACATAATAAGAATTTTAAATTTACCTTATTTTTTAAAACTTTTTTAAAATTTTAAGATTTATTTAAATTCCAGTTAAGATACAGTTAATATTAGTTTCAAGTGTACGGTATAGTCATCAGCATTTCCATACAACTCCCTGTACTTATCACAAGTGTACTCCTTAATCCCCATCACCTATTTAATCCACCTCTCCCAATCAAACTCCCTTCCGGTAACCATCAGTTTGTTCTTTAGTGAAGAGTCTGTTTCTTGGTTTTCCTCTGTTTTTTCCCCCTTTGCTTACTTTTGTTTCTTAAATTACACATGAGTAAAATCCTATGGTATTTGTCTCTGACCGACTTATATCACTTAGCATAATACTATCTAGCTCCAACTATGTTGCTGCAAATGGCAAGGTTTCATTCTTCTTCTGATGGCTGAATAATATTCCTGTGTGTGTGTGTGTGTGTGTGTGTGTGTGTGTGTAGTGTAGTGTATGTGCATGTATAGACCACATCTTCCTCATCCATCAGTTGATGGACACTTGGGCTGTTTCCATAATTTGGCTATTATAGATAATGCTGCCATAAACAATGGGGGTGCATGTATCTTTTCAAATTAGCATTTTTGTATTCTTTGGGTAAATACCCAGTAGGTCAAATGCTGGATTGTAGGGTAGGTCTATTTTTAACTTTTTGAGGAAACTCCATACTGTTTTCTGGAGTGGCTATACCAGTTTGTATTCTAGCAGCACAAGAGGGTTCCTCTTTTTCCACAGCCTCACCAACACCTGTTGTTTTTTGTGTTGATTTTAGCCATTCTGACAAGTATGAGGTGATAGCTCATCATACTTTTCCCTGGAGATCAGTGATGTTGAGGATATTTTCATGTCTGTTGGCCACCTGTATGTCACCTTTAGTAAAATGTCTATTCATGTCTTCTGCCCATTTTAAGTTGGATTATTCATTTTTTTCGAGTTTGATAAGTTCTATATTTACTTTGGACACTAACACTTTATCAGATAAGTCCTTTGCAAATATATTCTCCCATTCCATAGTTTGCCTTTTAGTTTGGCTGATTGTTTCCTTCACTGTGCAGAAACTTTTTTATTTTGATGTAGTCCCAATAGGTTATTTTTTCTTCTGTCTCTCTTGCATCAGGAGACCTATCCAGAAAGTTGATATGGCCAATGGCAAAGAAGTTATTGCCTCCATTCACATTAGGTCTTTCATCTATTTTGAATTTATTTTTGTGTATGGTGTAAGAAAATGGCCCAGTTTCATTCCTCTGCATATTGCTGTCCAGTTTTTCCAATAACATTTGTTGAAGAGACTTTCTCCCATTAGAGATCCCTTCCTGCTTTGTTGAAGATTGACCATGTAGTTCTGAGTTCATTTCTGGGTTTTCTAGTCAGTTCTGTTGACCTATGTGCCTCTTTTTGTGCCAGTACCATTCTGTTTTGATTATTAAAGCTTTGTAGTATAACTTGAGTCTGGAATAGTGATGCCTTTAGCTTTTCTTTTCTTTTTTTTCTTTTTTTAATTTTTTTTATTTATTTATGATAGTCACAGAGAGAGAAAGGGAGAGAGGCAGAGACACAGGCAGAGGGAGAGGCAGGCTCTATGCACCAGGAGCCTGATGTGGGATTCGATCCCGGGTCTCCAGGATCGCACCCTGGGCCAAAGGCAGGTGCCAAACCGCTGCGCCACCCAGGGATCCCTGCTTTTCTTTTTCAAGGTGGCTTTGGCTCTTCTGGGCTTTTTGTGGTTGCATACAAATTTTAGGATTCTTTGTTCTAGTTCTGTGAAAAATGTTGGTGGTATTTTAATAGAGATTGCATTGAATATGTAGATTGCTTTGGGTAGTATAGACATTTTAACAATATTTATTCTTCCAATCAATGAGCATGGAATTTTTTTTTTTCATTTCTTTGTGTCCTCTTCAATTCCTTTCATTAGTGTTTTATGTTTATTCCTAGGTATGTTACGTTTTTTGGTGCAATTGTAAATGGGATTAATTCCTTAATTTCTCTTTTTTGTTGTTTCATTATTGACTTCATTGAATTCTGTGACTTTACTGAATTTGTATTTCAGTTCTAACAGTTATTTTTTGTTGTTGTTGTTGTTGTAATCCTTGGGGTTTTTCATATATAGTATTAGGTCATCTGCAAATAGTGAAAGCTTGATTTCTTCCTTGATGATTTGGATATTTATCTATCTATCTATCTATCTATCTATCTATCTATCTATCTAATTGGTATGGCTAAGACTTCCAGTACTCTGTTAAACAGTTATGAGAGTGGAAAACCTTCTCATTCCTGACAGAGGAAAAGCTCTCAGATTTTCCCCAGTGAGGATGATACTAGCTGTGGGTTGTTCACATATAACCCTTACTATATAAGGTATGTTCCCTCTGAATCTTCTTTGTTTAGAGTTTTTATCATGAATGGATATTTTACTTTGTCCATTTTTTTTGCATTTATTGAAGTAATCTAGTTATTATCCTTTTATTAATATGGTGTATCATATTGATTTGCAAATATTGAACCACCCTTCACAACCTAGGAATAAATCCCACATCATCGTGGTGAAAGATTTTTTTCTATGTATTGTTGGATTTGGTTTGTTAGCATTTTATTGACTTTTACATTAATGCTGATCAAGGATATTGGCCTATAGTTCTTAATTTGTGGTGTCTTTATCCCATTTTGATATTAGAATAGTGCTCACCTCATAGAATGAATTTGAATGCTTTCATTCATCTTATACTTTTTGGAATAGTTTGAAGAAAATATATATTAACTCCTTTTTAAATGTTTAGCAAATTTTGCCTGTGAAGCCATCTGGTCCTGGACTTTTGTTCAATGGCAGATTTTTGGTTACTGATTCAAATTATTTGCTGGTTATTGGTATGTTCAAGTGTTGTATATCTTATTGTTTCAGTTTTGATAATTTATGTTTCTAGAAATTTATCTATTTTTTTCAGGTTGTCCAACTTGTTGACATATAGTTTTTCATAATATTCTCTTATACTTGTTTTTCTATGATGTTGGTTGTTGTTTCTCCTCTCTCATTGTGTATTTATTTGGATACTTTCTCTTTTATTTTTGTCAACTCTGTCTAGAGGTATAGCAATTTTTTTTTTTTTTCAAAGAACCAGCTCCTGGTTTCATTGATCTATTGTGTAGGTTGTTTTTGTTTGTTATTTAGTTTCTATATCATTTCTGTTCTAATCTTTATTTCCTTCCTTTTGCTAGCTTTAGACTTTTTTTTGTTAATTTTTCCTAGCTCTTTTAGGTATGAGGTTAGGTTGCTTGTTTGAGATTTTTCTTCTTGAGATAGGTCTGTATTTCTACAAACTTTCCTCTTAGGACCACTTTTGCTGCATCCCAAAGGTTTTGAAGTGTCACATTTTCATTTTCATTTGTTTCCATCTTTTTTTTTTATTTCTTTGATTTCTTGGTTGATCCATTCATTATTTAGTAGCATGCTGTTTAACCTCCATGTATTTGTGTTTTTAGATTTTTTTTCCTGTGGTTGACTTCAAGTTTCATAGCATTGTGGTCAGAAAAGGTGCATGGTATGATTTAAATCTTTTCATCTTTTTTGAGGTCTGTTTTGTAACCTAATACGTGACCTATTAAGGAGAATGACTCTCGTGCACTAAAAAGAGTTTATATTCTGCTGTTTTAGGATACAATATTCTGAATATATCCAAGCCAATCTTGTCCAGTGTGTCATTCAAAGCCATTGTTTCCTTGTTTATTTTCTCTTTAGATTTAGTCCATTGCTGTATGTTGGGTGCTAAATTCCCCTACTATTATTATTAGTTAGTTCCTTTAGGTTTGTTATTATTTTATATGTTTGGATGCTTCCATGTTGAATGCATCTATATTTTCTGTTTTATCTTGTTAGATTGTCCCCTTATTAGGAGATAGTGCCCTCTTTGTCTCCTCTTACAGTCTTCACTTTAAAGGTTAATTTTTCTGATATAATTGTTGGTACTCTGGTTTTCTTTTGACACTTTTATGATAAATGTTTCTCCATCTCCTGACTTTCTATCTGCAGTTGTCTTTAGGTCTAAAATGAGTCTCTTATAAGTAGCATATAATGGGCCTTGTGTGTGTGTGTGTGTTTAAACATTCTGATACCCTATGTCTTTTGATTAGAGCATTTACTCCATTTACATTCAAAGTAATTATTGATAAACATGTATTTATTTCCATTTTATTACTTGTTTTTGTTTCTGGATATTTTCTCTGATTCTTGTCTTTGTCATTTTTGGACTCTCTTTTGCACTCATAGTTTTCTTTAATATCTCTTGCAGGGCTGGTTTAGTGGCCAAATTCCTTTAGTTTAGTTTAGGGTTTTTGTTGTTGTTGTTGTTGTTGTTTTTAGGGTTTTATTTATTTATTTGAGACAGAGTGAGTGAGAGCAAGAGCAAAAGAGCACAAGTGAGGTCAGGGGCAGAGGGAGAAGGAGAAACAGGCTCCCCACTGAGAGGGAGCCCACCATGGGTCTTGATCCAGGACCCTGGGATCATGACCTGAGCTGAAGGCATGAAGGCAGACAGTTAACTGACTGAGCCACCCAGGTGCCCCAGACTCCTTTAGTTTTTGTTTGGGAAATTCTATCTCCTCTCCTGAATGATAGCCTTGTTGAATAGAGTATTTTTGGCTCCAGATTTTTCCCATTCAGTACTTTGAATATATGCCACTCTCTTCTGACTAGCCAAATTTCTGTGGAGAGATCTGCTGCTAACCTTATTTGTCTTCCTTTGTAAGTTAGGGACTTTTGTCTTGCTGCTTTTAGGATTTTTTTTTTTCTTTATATTCTGTAAGTTTAACTACAATATGTCTTGATGTTGATCTGCTTTTGTTGATTTTGGATAGGAGTTCTCTGTGCTTCCCGGATCTAGATCTCTGCTTCCTTCCCAGATTAGGACATTTTCAGCTATTTCTTGAAATATGTCCCCCCACACACTTTTTTTCTTCTTCTGGGAATCGTATAATATGAATGTTATTATATTTGATAGAGTAATTGAGTTGCCTAAATGTATTTTTGTGTTGCATAATTCTTTTGTTCAGATTCATTGCTTTCCATTACTTTGTCTTCTATGCCATTAATTCTTTCCTTTGATTCTTCCAGTCTTTTGTTTATTTCACTAACTCTGTTTTCAATCTCATTTTTGCATTCTTTCTCTCTGATTTTTTTAAACTCTTTTATGTCTGTGGTAAGGGCCTCATTGATGTCTTCTATTTTCTCAAACCCAGTATCTTTATAATTGTTGCTTTAAATTCTTCATCAGACATGTTACTTATATCTATTTCATTTAGATCTTGGGCTGTGGCCTTGTCTTTGTCTTTTGTTTGGGAGAAATTCCTCCATCTTGGCATTTTGTCTAAGTCTCTGCTTTCTCCTGTGTGTTGGAAAAGCCAATTATGTCTCCTGCTCCTGAAATAATGTCCTTCTGATGAAGAGGTCATGTGGTACCCAGGGCCTGCTGCTTCAGAGATTATCTCTGGTTTGTGCTGAACATACTCTGTTGTTGCATTTTGGTTGCTCTTTCCTTTAGGCCAATTCTTCTCTCCTGTGGGCAGTGTTTGGTCCCTGGCCTGAATATGCTAAGTTTTAACTTGGTGTGCTCTAGTCTGCTTATGAAATGAGATGATCACTACCTCCACTGGAACTAAGGCCCTGTAGTACTCTCTGCTTGGGAGATGTGGTATGGGCAGGGGTTTGTGCTAGTCTTCTGGAGGAGGTTTCCACCTTGCTGGGACTGAGGCAAGCATCACTAAGGTAGGCAGTCCCACCAGAGTGCAGGGGGATGGGGCTCAGTGTAAGCAAGTTAGGCAGCCTTCCAGCAGTTGCCAAGGAAACAGAGGATATAAGGGACAGAAATAGGCTTTTGGGGCTCAACTTTTTCCTTCTGTATCATCCTGGTCTTGGGGCCTGGACATCACCCTCAGTGAGTGCTTGAGGCACCCACTGAGCTGCAGGCCTTGCCCCCTGGCTGTGTGCTGTGGTGTCCTCAGTGCCATCTTCCCCCTGCTGTGCTGCCCACTGTGGGGTGGGGGTTGGGCTCCCAAGCAACATGGACCCTTCTTCCCTTGCCCCCTCCCCCAAAAGGACGTGACTTTTTTTTTAAGTTAAAAATGCTTCCTTTATTACATAAAGCCAATACTGCTACTTCTAAGTTCAACTGCATGGATCTCTATATTGTTCAAAGTGTCATGCCTGTGATGTTAAAGACAATGACTTCCAAGTGTCATCAGGTAGTAGCTTCCTTTGGATGTCATCACAATCCCTGCTCCCTGTTCCACACACATTCAACAACCTGTTCTAGGGAATGAGCAAGTTCTCCCAGTCCCCGGCACAGACATAGACTCAAGGTTCTTCCACACTTTCTTGTGCCAGAAGCACACGACTCTGAAGGAGACACAGTCAAAGATGCTGCATGTGCCCCAGCTGGTCACTACACCATTTTATCATCTTCATTAACGAAGTGTTGTGATCACAATGGAGCCCTAATCTGCATTATAATAACAAGGTATTGCACATTCTCTGAGGACAGACACACCATGATTTTATGTCCAAGATGCAAGGTTACTCTCCAAACTGTCTCCCAGCTAGCAAGTGGAGAGCTCACTACAGGTGCAAGGAGCTGCTTCCTGTATTCCAACTGCATGCTCAAAACAGTGCTTTGCAAGATCAGCGCTAGTTAGAAGTGTGCACAGTTCTGAGACAGTCAGAGGGGTAGAGGAGGGAACACTTGAAGTTCTAAAGGTCAGCAGGCTTGGCTGGGATAGAGCCCTGGGTGAATTGCCCTGCTCCTGGAGAGAAGGCAGGCAAAGAGCCCAGAGGAAGACAGCATGGGAATAGCTACTTAAGAATGACTATGGCACACAGTAAGGAGATCATTCCCGCTTCTCAAGGCATGTCCCTGGGATGCAGTATTCATGCAGATGCCTCTCCAGGATGAAGAAACTGGCCAACACCATTTTCCTTCTCCACCCCTCAGCATAATATTATAAATATTTCTTACATATGATAAATTCTTTGGTCTCTGCCAATCTCCTTTGAGCAATTGATCTCCACGCGCTATGAAACCCATACACTTATTTCAAAGGCTGTTCAGTGTAGTTTTAGCCATGGTAAAGATGAGTGAAAACAATCTTAATGTCCAATAACAAATAATTGGTTAAATATGGCAAAGATGGTAGTTCTATTATGGACTAATATGAAAAATACTAAGCTTATATTTTAAAGAGCATATACTATAGTAAGAAATAAAATAGTAAAATTATAAAGCAATACATGCATATGGTATAATAATATGCACTAACATTAACACTTCTATATAAACAAAGTATATATTGCTCATATATTAGCATTTCAATTTATCTAAGAACTATAACTTTTTAGGTAACTTATTATTTTTTTTGAAGGTTACAATTTTTATTGTCATTATGCATAGCCATATGTTTTTCACGTTGAGGTGAGTTTTTAATTTGAGATAACTGGAATTGAGCTTTCTTTCAAAGTATATCTTCCTTTTTATTCCTCCCAGGAAGCTGTGCCACATGGTTATATGTCACTGTGAACTTACATGCATTATCTTCTCAAAATTTTAGTTTCCCTCAGGATTCTCAAGAATGAACTCTTCAAATATTCTATTAATGCTCTTCATTGCTTTGTAGGTATTAGATGTCCCATGGACAGTATTTTTCAAAGTACTTCTTCCAAATTGGGGTCAAATAGAGCCTGGGGACAGTAGTTTTGCCTCTTCTGGCTCTACAGGACCCACCATTTGTCTTCAGTCTGAGACAGCATTCCACTTAGTCAGAACCATGACCAAAGATGGACCCTCAGAAAACATTTGCAATACATCTTCAGGAAAGTCTTTTCCTTTATTTTTGAATAAATTTGTCTGCTTCTTATTCACTTAGGACTATTTCCTTACCTGTGTTATTTCAAATCCAGCCTCTCTTATAAGTTTAAAGATATCCTCTCTTTGTTCCTGTGTTATATGAGGTTTAATCAGTGCTAAAGTATGTTGTGGAGGAAATAAATACTGTATTTCCCTTTTGGCTTCTTCTAATAAATAACTTCCATACAACTGGTTGATAGGAAAATATTCCATTGCAAATTATGCACATAAACTGGCCATCTTTTCTATAAGGCTTTCAAAATAATCATCATTTTCATATTCCTTGCACGATGTTTGTACTTCCTCTTCTGATAATATAATTTGTCTTTGCATCAGTATTTTAAAACCTTCATCTTCAATAATCTTCAAAATATCTTCTCTCTTTTCTTGAAAGAGATCCAGTCAAAGTAATGCCAGGGCCTTCTTTAATTTGAGCTTTTTCATGTTTTTAAAATCAGGGAAGGACATATCAATAAAGTGATTAACATCAATTAGATTCTCTTCAATATCACAAAACTGAGATATATGTTGTCTTTCCAGACGTTCTTGTAAGATGTCCTACTTCTTCCTCACCACTGGAGTCCTGACCACCTCTGATTATCCTCATATATTTTTTTTAGCTTCCATCTCAGGATTCAGTTCAGGTTCCTCCAGGGAAGGCTGTTCTTCACCTCCTTGAGATATAACTACAATATGGCCTAGGCAATTTGTCATAAAAAGACAAAATCTTCAGTCATGCTTATCTGATCTCCAACTACAGAAATCCCTTACTTGTTGTTCTGTGAGAATCTTGTCTTCAATTTCTACAACAAATCCTGCCTTTATCATTCTTTCTTTAATCTCTAGAGATTTTCTAGTAATCACAGCACAGCATATTGTTTGGTAATGGCAATTAAGTATAGTTGTTCAGTACTTTCATAGGGTGCTTCCCCAGCATCATCTGCATCTGAATCTACAAACACAATTTCATGATGTTGAGAGCAAACCATTTCACCTGCTGCAATTTTTTTTCTCCTTGACCAAGTTAATAATTTTTTTTATTAACAAGTGGTGCATTTGTACCATTGATCTTTGCAATAATTTTGGCATTAACACTAAAGAGAAAAACAGGTTCACATTTATCTCTAAATGGTTGCAAAGTCACAATGTTGTCCGCTTCTGTTATAACAAAATGAAGAAGTTCATCTTCATTCAGCTCATTTTTCAATTTTCTGAATGAAGTTTGCATTGCTTTGCAAGGTCCACACCAGGCTTGGTAAAAATTGATCACTGTTACGCCTTTTTTTTTGCTGCAACATCTCATTCCACTGTCTTGGACTATTCACGAATGCCTGTAACTGGATCTCTGGCTTTTCGTCTATCATTTAGCCACTGGGTGTGGAGCAGGTGCCTGGCTCTACTGTGCTGTCTGCTGGTGCTGATCCCATGAAAGAGGCCAAATGAGCTTAAGTAACTTTTTTTAGTTTCCATACTCCTATTTGACAACAGATGACTTATTAAAATCAACTCTAAATCTACACGCATGCATACACATTAAAAATAGCAAGACAGTTAATTTTTTTCTAAGGATAATTTTACTCTTAAAATTTTCTCTAGTTTAAATGCCTAGATAAGAAAAAATTACTGCTAGGATGGGAGATTGCCTTCCTTTCTTTCAATAAGTAGAACCTACAACTATCTAGCTAGGAGAGGTGATCCCACTTTAAGGAAATTGTACTTGATTTTATCAGTTTTTGAAACTCAGTGATTATACCCGTTAGACAAAACAACAAATAGAATTCTTGCAAGTGAAAATTGTGTCCCTTTAAGGCTCAAAATGCAAGATAGGGAATGAATATCTCTCTTTTCTGGTGTGTAGTGTAGTGATGCTTTATTATAACAAGAATTGCAGCCTCAGGTTAAATGAGTAGGGTAAGAAAAGTGAACCAGTTTTCTGCAGAAGGCACCACATTATATTACTCAGAGATGGAGGGCTTCATAGAAAGATGCATTAATATGAGAAGCAAAGATGCCATGCTCATTTTAAAGTTGTATCATGTGTCACTAAAGGAAGATACAAATTTGTATGTAAATTGTGATGAGTTCAGGGCAAAGTAAATGTAATTTTTATAAATAGTAGCTTATACCTTTCAAACATCTAGGAAATTATTAATCTGATTGAATGTACATTTTCATCATATTCTAAAGACACAAGTATATATTAAAACACTTTTAGTTCTAAAAATCTTAGAATTTTTATGGTCAGCGTGTTTGACACATTTGTAAAGTAGAACTTCAAGGTGGAATGAAGGAATGCAGTTTTGATGTTGGAATTATCAGCAATTTAAAAATTAATGTTCTGCATTTTGTGAACTGTAATATATATTTGCTTTATATTATTAGAAAGATGATACTTATTAAAAACAATAATTTTGCAAGTTGATTTATTGAAGTTATCACCCTAATTCCATGATCCATTTTGGATCAAAGAGAGGTCAGAGAAGGATATATTAAGCAAGTCCTCATTATATTGGTTTAAGGTGTTAAGGATAGAAGTAGCTTGTATAATATCAGCAGCTTCATTCAGTTTTGACTGATGAAGTTTCTTCAACACTAGCTTAAATAATATCCAATATGTGGTGATTTTACTAAAGCAGGGTATATGTTTTATGGAAACATAGAATATCTGAAACTCAGATAAATAAGGAGCATAAAGCTGTGTTCTGTTTTTTTTTTTTTTTTTTTTACTTTTCCCCCTCAGCTTTATTAAGAAATAACTGACATGTAACATGGTGTAATTTAAGGTGTACAATGTATTGATTTGATACTTGCATATCAAATGATTACCATTATACCATTAATACCTCGATGTACCTGTATCACCTCACCTCCCACAATTACCATTTATTTTTTGTGGTGAGAACATTTAAGAGGTCCTATTCTAAGTGATTTTCAAGCACATATAACACAATCACTTTGCTATAATAGTATCCCCAGTAATTATTAGTTGTGTAGCTGGAAGTTTTTGTTCCTTGACCAATATCTTCTATTTCCCTCCCTCTCTCAGCCCCTGGTAACCACCATTTTAGGTTTGTTTCTTTCTATTTGGCTTTTTAAGACTCACATATAGGTGACATCATACAGACATCTTTCTCTGATTATGCTGATTTACCTCAGCATAATTCTCAAGTTCCATCCAAGTTGTAGAAAATGACAGGACTTCCTTCTTTCTCATGGCTGAATAATATCCCTTTGTGTATACCACATCTTAAATCATTCATTGACAATTAGGTTTTTTTCATATCTTGGCTGTTATCAATAATGCTGCAAGAATCATGAGAATGCAGATACTCATTTTTTACCACCTTTGAATATATACCCAGAAGCGGGATTACTGTTTTTATTTTTTTTAAATGTTATTTATTTGTGTATTCATGAGAGACACAGAGAGAAAGAGAGAGAGAGAGAGAGAGAGAGGCAGAGACACAGGCAGAGGGAGAAGCAGGCTTCATGCAAGGAGCCCGACATGGGACTCAATCCTGGGTCTCCAGAATCAGGCCCTGGACTGAAGAAAATGCTAAACCGCCAAGCCACTCAGGCTGCCCTGTTTTTAATTTTTTAATGTTCTGTTTGTTATTTTTTGAGGAATCTCCATGCTGTTTTTCATAGTGGTTGCAGTGACTTATGTTCCTACCAATAGTGCACAAAGGTTCTTTTTTCTCCATAGCTTTCCCAGCACTTATCTCCTATGTTTTTGATGATAGCCATTCTAATTGATATGAATAGCTCATTACAGTTTTGATTTGTGTTTCCCTAATAATTAGTGATACTGAGCATCTTTTCATGTACCCATTTAGAAGTTTTCTTTGGAAAAATGTCTATTCGGCTCCTTTTTTTAATGTTGCCTGCTATTTGTCTATTGAGTTGTATGAGTTCATTATATACCTTGAATATTAACCCCTTGTAGAATGAATGGTTTGTGATTTATTTTTCTTATCCCAAAAGTTGCCTTTTCATTTTGTTGATTTTCATCACTATACAGAAGCATTTAAGTGACAAACATTTCTTCAAAAGAAAAGATGGTTATTAATCACCCTAAAATATACTATATACATTTTTAATTTTAAAAAAGTTACCTAGTTGGTCGTAATTTTTCCTTACAATATAACTTACATTTTATAAATCTGATCACAATTTATCAGTAGATATAAAACTGAAGATATTTCTTTTTTTTATTTTTATAAATTTATTTTTTATTGGTGTTCAATTTGCCAACATATAGAATCACACCCAGTGCTCTTCCCATCAAGCGTCCACCTCAGTGTCCATCAACCAGTCACCCCCACCCCCCGCCCAACTCCCTTTCCACCACTCCTAGTTCAGAGTGCCTGTATGGGTTGCAGCCAGTTTCCTATTATTGATATCTTACATCACAATGACTCCTTTGTTACAATTCATGAGCTACTAAAGTTGTTATTTTTACCTAATGTCCATTGTCCAAAAATTTTTTTAGCTCGCATCTACTACCCTTACTTCAATCCAGGATTCCAACCATGATACCTTATTACATATTGCCATAATCTCTCTGTAGGCTGCAACAGGTTCTTTATATATATATATATATATATATATATATATATATATATATATATTACACTAATTTAGCTCTTTGAAAAGCACTAGTCAAGTACTTCATAGAATGTTCTTTAATTATTTTGCATAGGTTATTTACTTTTACTTTGGTAACTTTATCAATAAGAATTAATATATTAATTTAATACATTGAGTCATAATCAAATAATAGCATATTTATTTAGCTGCTCAAATTAGTCCAGCTTTGGCTATTGGAAGCTCTTTCAGTTTACTCCTGTGTTCCTTCAATATATCCCTATCCTGTGGAACACTATTTTTACTGGAGCACTTTACTTTCTGACTGCACAAAATAATCTTGGCTAATTTGTATATTACTTGCCCTGGTCCTAGAATAATCATTTCTCCAAAGAACTATGGTTCCTTTAACTCAAGAGTTGTGTGAAAAACTACTATCTAGGCTCTAGATGTGCTCAGTACTACTGGAATAGAAGCTTTCTGAGCTGAGAGAATAGGGAAATATTGTTTCCCAACCTGTGTTTATATACACATTTATTGATATTTCTGTCTGTAGTCATTTCTATCTAAAGCTAAACTTGAATTCATACTGCTATCTCTAATCCATTGGTTGGCAAATGGGTCATCAAACACTCCTCCCTCAGCCCTCGGTAACCACCATTAACCCCTGTACCTATTCAACAAGTCAAAAACCTGACTTGTATCATCTGCTATCCATTTAATTGTTCAGTTCCTATACATATTTATTGTGGTTCAGCCTTATTAACCCCTATTTCCACAAAAAGGGCCTTATCAACTAGAATATGGTGCTTACTTATAATTTCTTTTGAGTCCTATAGATTTTTGTCCTTTGATCTTACAGATTTCATTCATTTATAGAGTAATTATTTCCATAAGTTTAATATTTTGGATGTATGGACAACTTCCTTGAAGGACACAGACTACCAGAACTCACAAAAGGAGAAATAGAGCTATCCATAATAGATCTATAGAGAAGAAAGCAGCAAGCCCAGATCATTTTACTCACATACTCTACCAAATATTAAAAAATATATAGTAGTTCTCAATATTTCAGAAAATAGAATTGAAGGGAATATTCCTAATTCATTCTATAAGGCCATTATTACCCTAACACCAAAACTAGATAAAGACATTGCAAGGGAAAGGAAAACTATAGACCAATATCTCTCATAAGGAAAAATACTCAAGAAAATATTAGCAAATTAAATCCAAGAAGATATATTTTTATTAATTCGTTTCAGTGTTTAAAAATCCTGTCCTTATATCTGCCTAAGTTTTATCAGTATTTCATTTCTTCCATAAATACATGAAATCTGGCCTCTATGAAAATATGAAATCTTCTGTGAACTAATTTGGCTATGATACTACCCTCATGCTGCTACATTGTCTGACAACTTAGCCCAGGGCTGAGCCCCATTTCCTAAAAGTTTGTTATCTAACAGGCATTGTCTTGTTACCTGAGCAGAAAACTTGGCATTGTGAGGCAATCACTGCAAACTCACCAATCTTTGACTCCTTGGAAATTATACCAGTACTCTAATTTTTGCAATTTGAGACTGGCTGCTATTTTATGATATTTGGCATTATGCAAGACAAACAGATTAATTATTTTATCTCATTTCTCCCCTTTGCTGCTTGTTCTTTTTCATCATTGCTACTGTCTTGATATGTCTTGAAGCTAAGACCTTAAATATGATGCCATCCTATTTTTCTAAGATAACCCAAAACAGTAATTTAATGTACTGTTTTAGAATTTTCCCTCTTTTAGGTTTACTTCTAGGCTTATCAGCTGGCTATCTAAAACTATATTTATTTCATTAAAAAATTACATATATCAGCCATCTTTAGTTTTCTGACACTTATCCTCAGTCCTTCCAGTCTCCAGTATTTCAGAGTTTTGATGTGATTTGTTGATCACATCAAAAAGTCTTGTTTCTGGTCTTTTGAATGAATGTTTCTTATGAAACATTTTGTTACAGTAATCAATGTAGAAATTTTTACTTCTATTTTTACCTTCTCAAATATATTCAATACTGCCCTTAGATTTATATAATAGATGTCCCCTTTAATTTTGAAAACTAATCTTTGCAGCCATAATTCTATTTTCCAGGTTAAAGTATCTGGGCTTCTACTCAAAAAATATGATAATTTTGATTATATATAAAATTTTCTTTTTTCCAAATTTATCACATGCATGTATGTACATACAGCACCACCAACCTGGCCCTGTGTCAGGCTCATCAGGGAGTCTGCTTGAGGTTGTCACTCCCTCTGCCCTCCTCTTTCCTGAACTCTCTCTCTCTCTCAAATAAATAAATAAATAAATCTTAAAAAAAAAAAAAAAAAAACACCATCACCAATCTGATTTGGATGGCTTACATCTAATAGCCTATTTCAAGAAATTTTAAAGAATCCTCTTGTACAAGACACCTTTTGTTGAATCAGTCTCCTGATAATAGTTTCCTTTCCTGAAGAGATCAATTGTTACCTATTTAATGAATCCAGCTTCTAGCTTTGAACACTAGAAGCTTCATGTTCTTTCTTGAATGCTAAAGGCCTGCCTGGTCCTGCGACACACTGCTGCCATGCCAACAGGCTAGCAAATATCTATTTTCAACTGATAACAGGCACATATCTCCTGCTGATTTTGCCCAAAGCTTGTTCAATTCTTTTGATATTCAACATACAATGCATACAATTAGAAATTTATATAACAATTAAGAATTATATCCCTTCCAAACTTATTCTAAAGAATAAGTACAGACTTATTCTAGAAGAAATGTACAGAAAATTTGCTGCCCTAATATTTATAATTTCAAACTCTTTACTGTTGTGTAATTATTCCTGGGGGGTATAATGTGTGAGCTGTTTACATGAGATGAATGGAACCATGAATTTATAAGTACATGCTCCATTACACTCATAGTGTATTGCTTCTTAATTTACGTCTTGCTTTGGGCCATGCAGAAGATTATTCTGGCTATTTTTAAAGAACTGTTCCAAATTCTGTAGATACATCTCCCACAGGTCCTTTGTATTCTGTGATTTGAAAATAATTTGGTGGGCAGAAATTTCACCATGCATTTGTCAAATAAATTTCCTACTTATCATATTTGGCTTATGGCAATATGGTTGTTTTCAGGAGAAGAAAGTGTAAGCCATGACTTACTCTATCTAATGGGACAGGAAAATGTAGAGTTACAAGACAAAGAATACAATACCATTTTTATGAAGAATACAATAACATTTTTATGTTGGCAACCATGTAAATATATTACTAAAAATGTTCTTTTAAATAGCATAATCAAGTGGAGAAAGAAGAAAAGGCATTAGAAGCCAGACTGGAAAACCTCTTATCTGACTTCTAGACTGCTTTGTTTAATAAGTTGAAAGCATCAACTTTATGTATCTGCCTTAAATTCACCTAGTTAATTAAAGGTATCACTACTTAGGATCTTATGAGGAAAAAAAATAAAAACTTATGAAGCTTGAGAAATGTTGCTTCTGAATAAAATATTTTGACATACCAAAATCAGCATATTTGTTAATGAATTCTTTTTAAACAACTCAGAATGATTAATATTTTCTGTCAAAATGGGAGAAATCTGGGAATTCTGATTCTCCTCATGTATAACATCATTAAACCAATCAAAATTTAAGACACCAATTGAATTCAAAAATTAGAAAATAACACTCAGTAACCTGAGTTTTTCACAAATTAATTGCATATGTTTAGGAAAACTTTTTAAGCTTCCCATGTTTCTGATATATAATCTGTAAAACAAAGTAGCTAGAATAGTCAGAAGACCATTCTTGAAACTTCTGAATGTTGTTTCTAACCTATTACCAAGCATATTTCCTATAAAACAGAAGAGTAATGGAATTTTTTTCCAGTTAATGACTTTAAGTAAATGTATTATATAGAAAATAAGTAATTTAATACTTACTCTTATTGTAATTAAATTACTTCAGTTAGTAGGTCTTTCAAATGGAAAAATGCCTCTATAAATGGCTTAGGGAATGCTTCCCAAATTCCTAGAGGCACATGCTCTCTGCTCTTTTCCACAGTTCAGACTCCTGAAGATTCTCTAAAGGAGGTTTGTGGGGAAGCAATTGAGGGCCGTGTGTATTTTGGAAAGCTCACCAGCATCTTGTGATACTGTCTCTTCCTGTCCAATTGAATATACTAGTTTAGATTGATCTAACAATTTTGAGAATATATATAATTATGTGGGCAGTATTTTCCTAACCTTCCTAAAACATTATCAACCATACATAAAAATGTACATGTTTTACTAATTTATGAACTGGTGTACATAGAATTCTTGAAACTCAGTCACTTTTAGTTATGGCTTTAGTATATTCCCACTCTTGAATTTGAAAAAAAAAAATATGTTATTAAGGCTAACTTGAAGTATTTTTTCACTATAATTATGGATGACCTATCTTTATATGCAACAATTTTATGTCCTAAATACTCATTAAGTATTTAGAATTTCTCCAACATACAGAACCTTTACTACATATACTTGTTGTCTTTCTCCTTTACATGTTTGTGGACATAAGGCGTGGAAGGGAAGAGTTCCTTCAGAAAAGATGCACTGAAGCCATGGAAGGTTTATTGCAAAAAAAGCCAAATGAGATGATAGGCTGCACTATCTGGGGCTTTGGTGTAGGCTTAGATGTTTACCAGGGCCCATGAATGAAAAGTTTGTTAAATGTATAATATAGCAGACAAAGCATTAAACAGACCTAGCTTGATCCTTGCCACAACCCTGGGAAATAAATTAGACGGTACACATATTTATTTCTGTTCTTCTTTAGATAAGATCTATTTACTATTTATTTTGTGTTCCTTCCATAGACAAATACATAGACTTTCTTGACCTCAAGTATTAATATATTGGTATAAATGATATTGATGAACTTTAATATGTATTGATTATCTCAAATTTTATTTCACTTAGCTCTTTAAAATCTTTTAAGTCTTTATTTATTTATTCATGAGAGACACACACAGAGAGAGAGATTCATGATATGCTGGTATCAATCCACTCAAAAGCAAGAGACCCATCTTGGATAGACACTGGACAGATCTTTAGTAGATATGCTCTTAGGTATGACCTGGAGAGAGGTTACCAATGCTAGCCAACATAGTTATCAATAATTGAATGCTTTATGAGAATCATGTCCCTTTCTGATTCTGTCTTTTCCTTATAGTAATGCCATTCTTAGCAACTCACTCAGATAACTAACATGAAAATCAGTTATCAGTGTATGTGTTAGCATTTCTCATGAAGTTTAGTAATTTTCTGCTTATAGTAGTAATTTGACTGTTTACGTTTTTTATTAACTAGTAAGTAGTTCAATTTTTTAATCACTAAAGGAAATGGTTGTCAACTATATCTGATATTTTCAAACGTGAAGAACAAGAATTAATATATTTGCAAAATGTCATCTATTTTATAAGTTTTAAAATGTTAATAAATGATTTCCGAAGTGTGCTAGGCTGACTCAGTAGGTTAAGTGTCTCCCTTTGGCTCAGGTCATCATTCCCAGGTCCTGGGATCCACTCCTGAGTTGTCCTCCCTGCTCAGCAGTGAGTCTGCTTTTTCCCTCTACCCTTCCCCCTGTTTATGCATGTGATGTGTGTGCATGTATGTGCTCTCTCTCTCAAATAAAATCTTTAAAAAAATTTTAGAAGTTATTTGAAAAATATTTAAGAAAGCTCTGTAAGTTATGATTTCTATATAAACTCAAATAAGTGGCCTTGTGTTCTCTTTCTGTCTTGAAAAAAAAAGTTTGATTTGATGATTAACTTTAAGAAAATTAGATATTTTTTCAAAGTTTTCAATAAGTGTTAATTGGAAATTACATATTAATAAAATAGCTAGGGAATTTTGCCTCTTTTTAAAAGAACTAAGGGACTTTTTGCCAAAAGCAAAGAACCATTAAAAAAGAATGCATATTGTAACTTGACCCAGGTTGATCTTATTCAATTCTTTTACAGTAATTTGAAGTAGGAAATGGAGAAACAAGTGACTCAATATAAGTTAGACATTAAAGTAGTAAAGTTAAGTGGTACCAGGCTGGAGTTGGCACCATTGGTTATCAACCCTGAGCAAGCTATATTTGAGTAACTAGAAACCAAACACTGAGCAGAATTCATATACATAAGAGAGAATGAAATATTCCTACAGTAAGGAATATGGAATAGAGATCATGCAACCCTAGACTTTAGGACAAGATCAATGATCTAAAGATTTTTTTCAGTTTTGTGGTAGCTAATAGTACTTTCTAAAATTGGGTATCTGGAGAGTGCTTTGTATGTACTCAATTAGCTACCTTTATAATTTGGGCTTGTCTGAAAGATTCTTGGTCCCTGGAAACCAAATACTCTCTTATTAAAACAACATGATTCTGAATGAATTACCAGAGAGTGTATTTTTAGATAATCAAATTTCTTTATACGTACATAACCTATGTTATCTAGATTTGGATCCATGTAATATATAGCAAGGATAATCCTTCCTAATGTATGTTCAGGAATTGGTTCTTTGGTGTAGAGTTTTTTCTGTCAAATGAAATGTTTATTTCCAAGACTTTAATTAAAGATTTTTCAAATCAAAACATAATTACATTAAAAATTTGATAATGAAATGCATTGTATAGTGGGAAATATTTGTATTTTTTCTCTAACTCTATAAGTATTTCTAATAATGTATATGGTTATGTTAGAAATTATAAAAAGGGAATCTGTGTTCTAGTTTATCTTGGCTAAAATTCCATGTTAAACTTTACTAGTGTAGCTGATGGCTGTGGTAACTTTGAGAGGGTTGGCTTTGAGAGGGTAAGGACCACCAATAAACTTACTAGAAGTGGCCACTGTTCTGAGTGCCAGGCTTGGAAGTGCTCTATCCTGATCCTTCTCAATATTAACCTTTTCCATGGGGGAAAAAAATACCTAAGCCTCAGGCATTGTAGTCACCTGGATCCCATGTGCCTCTTTCAGGTCACTCTCCTGATACAGAGAATCTGAAAACTCTAGTTTAAATGATCCAGAACTCAGTTTTGGGACCAACATGAGCATGAGTCTCTTTCCTAGTGTGTCCCCTATAGGGTGGACTAAATTTCCAGCATGTTCAACTCTAAACTGGGGTGGGAGTGAGGAACAAGAGGTGGCCAAGGGATGGTTCTTGTCAGACACTGTAGACAAAGCTTGAATTAACAGGCTGATATACCAATACCCATGTGCAAAGTCTCCTCATTACAGGTGACCTGCCGTGGATTCTAGAGGAAATTGGTCAAGGGTCAGGAGATGCCTTTTCCCTAACTACCAGATTCAGGAGTATAAGAATGTTGTACTCGAATCTTGCCTTCCGAGTCATTATGAAGATATATTTGTTGAATTAGGAGGCTAAAAAATATTTTATTGTCTGGTTTATAACTTTTGGGTATTAGACATTTGGTATATGGGCCTCTATTTGTATTGTTACTGTTAAGGTTCTGGTGAATTGGTGTCGTGAACTTCTGGTCTTGTAGCTCTTGAGCTACTGGTCTTGGTGGCTCCTGATAAGTACTTTTGGGGATACCCAGGGGCAAAAGTCCCTCACAGCATCCCCTCCTCTAATCATCAAATTAAACTCAGGACACTGATCTGTTACTCTATGATTTTCCTAGAGTACATTGTCTCTGGTCCAGTCAGCACTTTTTTTTTTTTTTTTTTAAATTGAAGGAGCAAGGGAAACCTTTATTTATTTAGGAAAATTTGTTTGCTATTTGTGTCTGAGTGGAAAACAGTTCCCCTGTAGTGTAGCCCGATGATTTTTTTACACCCTTTATAATGAAATCTACGAACAGTAGTTAGGCACAATGTTGTTAAGTCTTTTAATGGCTGATTCATTTTGAATGCAGGTTTGCATTGAATTATACATATTCTGGTTATAAAACACATGAAATAGTGACAAAATAATATGGAAATGGTAGTTTTCTCTCAATGCATTTTTTTTTAATTTTTTAAAGATTTTATTTATTTATTCATGAGAGACACACAGAGAGGCAGAGACATAAGCAGAGGGAGAAACAGGCTCTCTGAGGGGAGCCTAATGCAGGACTCCATCCCAGAACCCCTGGATCAGGACCTGAGCCAAAGGCATATGCTCAACCACTGAGCCACCCAGGCGCCCTAAATGCGTTTATTTTTAAAACACTTAGTGGTTCTTTTTTGTTAATTTATGTGTATATATTTTTCTATTGAAAATGTCTTATGGCAAATTTGCCAAAGAAGGAAACATGTTTCTTTGTCAAAAACTAAAAACAAAACAAAATGAAAACAATACAACTTTCACTGTATTAAAGGCTATATCTTAAGGTTTCTGTGAACATCAAGTTTTTCTTGTTAATCTAAACATTGCATATAGTCAGTAGCAGTAGACATTCTCTTCTTCTTTCCTACTGATACTTCTTTATACAGCTCAATAAATATTATAATTGTCTTACAACTCCAATAATGATAAAAATATCATTTTAGAAGTAGCAATGCATCATTAGTGTACAGGGTAGAAGTATTTTGTGAGGTTCCCACATTTAGATATTGGTTATAGTGTATAGTGTATATGATTGTATTTCAGGAAATCTGAAAAAAATCATAGATTGACTTGATTATCTATGGCTAAAAGGCTAAAAGCTGTTGAGCCTTAAACAGCTTATATAACTGATGATAGAAATTGTGAAATACAAAGTAATACACAAATTCAGATTACAGATCACATTTTAGAACTCCTAGTCAGCCAAGAGGAAGGCACATATCTGGCTTTTTATGTGGGAAAAAAATCTAAACTGAATTTTCCATGTTTTAATTTTAAAATAATCTAAATTTTAAACAAAATGCTTATTTATCTAGTCTGTGTTATAAATCTTACAATCCTTATTGGCATTTAAAAAATGAACTTTTTTGGAACATTTTATGAAAAAAAATCTATCATCTAAAATAAGGATATATGGATATTTTTACTATTAAATTTAAAATTATACATAGAAACGCAGGAGTTAATTTTAAGGTCCTTATTTGTGTAAAGCAATAAATGGAAAATAATATTGTTTATGTCAATTGTAATGCTCATGTTCTCATCAATATTATCTTATATGCAAAAAAAAACTCCAAAAAAATCACTGGACTGTAAGAAAGTTTTGTTTTGTTTTTTTTAAGATTTTATTTATTTGAGAGAGAGCAAGTGAGTGTTCATACATGAGTGGGGAGGGGCAAAAGGAGAGGGGCGGGCAGACTTCGACTCACAGCTCTATCCCAGGACTCTAGGATCATGACCTGAGCCCAAGGCAGACGTTTAACTGACTGAGCCACCCAGGCATCCCTGGACTGTAACAAAGCTCTAAAATAATTTATAAAACATATTTTATCAGTTAATAAGGATAAATGGTGTAATTTAGATTTAATTTATTGAAAACACTTGTAATTATGTATCATCTGGATTCCAGTCTTATCCCTACGCTCATGTTATCTTTTTGACCCTCAGCATCCTCATCCACCTCTTTTGGGCCCTGAATTAGAGCTGGAGCATTGTTTCTAGTTCCCTCATTAACTGCCTATGTGACTAGGTAAGTCATTTTTCTTCCTTATAAGAATGAACATATTATAAATGAGCTGTAATCCTAAAATTAAATCTAAAACCTTCTATGAAGTCATATTTCTGTAAAACACAAATTTAGGACTTAAGCTCTGTTTGTTTTCTTGAGAGAATTTTAATACACTGTTGGTGATTGCTGATTATTATTTCAAACTTTTTCAAGAATTTACATAAAAAACACACAGTTCTTCATCGAACAAATACAGCAACCTACGGGGTGGCTTCCATTTTTTAATTTCTGAGAGGTTTTTAAGTGAAAATGATGGGTTATGGATGGATGCCTTTGCCACATTAAGTGGAATAATCTACTAATTTTTCTTAAACATTGTTTGGTAGCCTATGAAGGAAGCCCCAATATGTCACACCAAAGTGTCTCTTTGACATAAAAATTAGTTTTAACTGAAAGCAATTATGAAGCAAATCTAGAAAAAGCTTTATCTTTTCTGTACAAAGGAGCATATAAAGTTTCCTTTTACTGGTGACAAATTCTAATCAGGCTAGAGATGGCACCAGAGGAATCTGCAAACACACCTGACTCCATTAGTTTCCACCCATATATTTACCTTTCCACAGTTTGCCACTCTTGGAAGCCTAGAACTACTTTTCTTTGCCCTGTCCTTTTTTCTACAAATTTGTTCTTAGTTGAAGATGCTATGTAAGCTGCAGTTATAAGCTGCTACTTTGAGTTACTTAAAAAAAAAAATTTCCCCTGGATGATGTCTGCTGCACACATTAATAAACTATTTTATTATTTATTATTTTTATTTTTATTAACCTTTGTGTTAGAGTCCAAGCTGAAAACCTAAGATGAATAGAGGTAAAGCTTAGCCTCCTCTACATCTACGTGTCTTTTACAATCTTAGACATTTCTCTTCAACGTGATTTTATAGCCTACATCTCTATTAGAATCCCAGTTGTTTTTCTCTTAGTCCATCCATCATGGAAATTATTTTCAGTTTATTATAAAGAGCTGGAAATCTTTAAATAAGGAAATCTTCCATTTGTTTGCCTGAAGTAATGCTGAGATCCAGATGATATGTCCATGGACCTCACTAGGTTAATTGGAGATCTTGTCTATTCTTTCAGTAGATATATCATAAATATCTCTACATCATAACTGAGAAAGTAATATAAAAGATGCAATGAAATTCTTTGGTCATTAGAATTATATTTCACATTATGTTTCAAAAGAAATCTAATGACATATGAAAGACAAATTTTAATGTTACATAAATGCCAGAGAAGAAAAAAGAGCTAGCTTTCAAATTCCCAATATACATTGATGAAGAATGGTGATGCGTTTCCTTCCTTGTTGTTCAAGCCTTGCAAAGCTGTTCATGTCTCTGGTTTCAGTGATGATAGGAATGATAAACGTACTAATGAAATGTAATTTTTGAGCTGCCTTTGATAGTGTGGCAATCCTTTCAGAATAGAAATTCAGAAAAAAAAATTATCTCCTTTATTTCCTATTGCAAGTATTGACTTCCTCCCATCTCTCTTCTTTTGATGTGTCCCCATTAATGTAATCTTCCCTTTCATTCTTTTAACTTCCTTTCATTTCATTTATTTCATTCAGTTTAAATACTTAAAAGTACAGCCATTTAGATTTTCTGAAACAAATTCCTTGTGACTTCCTGATTGAAACTTCTTTTCCATTAAGGAAAATAATAGACAAACATTCAATTATATAAATACCAAACGGATGTAGTTCTTGTATTTGCTATAAGAATAGCAAAAGCTAATCATTTTTTTTCTCATTTCCCCATATGACTATTTTTCCCTAGGAACCAATTTGCAAAGTTCAATAAAATTAAAGTGTGGAGACTTAAACATTCTTTCATCAACTTGCATTTCTTTTACCTATCACTGTACTAGTTGCAATCTCTGACATTCTTATTTCAACTCCTTTGTCCTATATGAAAATCAGCAATTCTGTATATACTTCCCATTTTTTCCTTATTGGTTTTGATCTAAATTCACAATAAAAGTCTACTTAAATAATGTACACTTTTTAAAATTTAAAGTATACTTACAAGAACTGTAATATACACAGTTTTTATATTATACATTTTATTATACATTTTTGAAGAACATTATCTTTCAAATTATTATAGTAATTTTATTATAATTATTTTTATTATAACAATATTATAAATAATTTTTAAGGTAATATCTGCAAAAATAGTGTACCACATCTGAGAAACTAATATGAAGCATCAAAATCAAAAGCATCAGAATCAAAACTAATGTCCTTAAGTTCTAAACCAACAAACTTTATTTTGCTTTAAAATAAATTTTTAAAATATAATAAAAATGGAGGCTACTGATACTGTCAACACCTAGTATAATATCTTGTTTATTGTAGTTACTTGTTTGTAAGTACAGGTAAAGATTCATTTTTCAGAAAGGATATTGTATTCTGAAATAGAGTTGTGCCATAACCCTCTGGGGGAAGATTTTTAGAACTTCAGTTTAGATGGTAATGTGAATGTGAAAAACAAGTGTACTTCTGGGTACAAAGGTATCAAAAAAGTTTTCACAAGTTTCTCAGAAAGAGAGAAAGAAAGAAAGAAAGAAAGAAAGAAAGAAAGAAAGAAAGAAAGAAAGAAAGAAAGAAAGAAAAAGAGAGAGAGAGAGGAAGGAAGGAAGGAAGGAAGGAAGGAAGGAAGGAAGGAAGGAAGGAAGGAAGGAAGGAAGGAAGGAAGGAAAGAGAGAGAGAGAGAGAGAGAAAGAAAGAAAGAAAGAAAGAAAGAAAGAAAGAAGAAAGAAAGGAGGAAGAAAGAAAACTTTTTAGAACAATTATCTCTTAGTAGATGGTAAAATAAGTCAGAAGTTTTCAAAGGAAAGGAAAGACTGAACATGGTTGACAGCTTATTATGCTCTATGCAATTTTTAATACTTTTTTTTGCATTTACCACCTCAGATATATATATAGACTGCTGACAAAAATAAAACTTAAGAAAAAAAACCAATATTTTGAAACATTGTAAATTTTTATAGCCACTTAGATTTACTACTGGACTCTACAACCAAAGTACAGAACCCTTTTTGTTTTGTTAACAATCATAACATTTTTAACAAGTGCCTAGCACATTGCAAGTGATAAAAATTATTGAAGGAATGAATATTAAACCATATTAATATATCACAGTGCAGTTAAATGAATACTGATGATCTTTATCCTGCTTTGTCAAGAAAGGTTAAATTTTATTGAATGTACTCTATTTTAAACTTTATCTTCAATTAGTTCCTATGATAATGACATCCATTCTCAAATTCCCAAGCAACTAGGTTTTAATCTACTGCTCATCTTCAGGCCTGTCCACTCAAAGTGAACAAAACTTTAAAAGCAGTGTTTTATTTTTTTTAAGAGAAAATTTTATTTGACCCCTAGTTAGGATAGCTGCCTGGGATATGTATCTTCAAAGAGAGAGAGTACTCCAGGAAAGGAACATTTGGCTTATGTTTATATATGCTTTTTACATCAAGAGTCAAAATCATAAAAAAAAGTCACAAATTATCACAACAATGATGTTGTTGATGTTCAGAAAGTAACAGATTTTATGATTTTACTGTGTCCAAGGCTGTGGGATTTTAATCTTCAGGGAAACAGGAAGATTTTTTTCTTTGTTTGGAATGCTTTTTGGTTATCAATATTACTTTTTTATTTATAAATTTATTATTTATTGGTGTTCAATTTGCCAACATATAGAATAACACCCAGTGCTCATCCCATCAAGTGCCCCCCTCAGTGCCCATCACCCAGTCACACCCACACCCCGCCCACCTCCCCTTCCACCACCCCTAGTTCGTTTCCCAGAGTTAGGAGTCTCTCATGTTCTGTCTGCCTTTCTGATATTTCCCACTCATTTTTTTCCTTTCCCCTTTATTCCCTTTCACTATTTTTTATATTCCCTAAATGAATGAGAACATATCATGTTTGTCCTTCTCCAATTGATTATTTCGCTCAGCATAATACCCTTCAGTTCCATCGACTTCGAATCAAATGGTGGATATTTGTCATTTCTAATGGCTGAGTAATAATCCATTGTATACATAAACCACATCTTCTTTATCTATTCGTCTTTCGATGGACACCGAGGCTCCTTCCACAGTTTGGCTATTGTGGACATTGCTGCTAGAAACATTGGGGTGCAGGTGTCCCGGCGTTTCATTGCATCTGTATCTTTGGGGGTAAATCTCCAGCAGTGCAATTTCTGGGTCCTAGGGCAGGTCTATTTTTAACTCTTTGAGGAACCTCCACACAGTTTTCCAGAGTGGCTGCACCAGTCACATTCCCACCAACAGTGCAAGAGGGTTCCTCTTTCTCCACATCCTCTCCAACATTTGTGGTTTCCTGCCTTGTTAATTTTCCCCATTCTCACTGGTGTGAGGTGGTATCTCATTGTGGTTTTGATTTGTATTTCCCTGATGGCAAGTGATGCAGAGCATTTTTTCATGTGCATGTTGGCCATGTCTATGTCTTCCTCTGTGAGATTTCTGTTCATGTCTTTTGCCCATTTCATGATTGGATTGGTTGTTTCTTTGCTGTTGAGTTTAATAAGTTCTTTATAGATCTTGGAACTTAGCCCTTTATCTGATACATCATTTGCAAATATCTTCTCCCATTCTGTAGGTTGTCTTTTAGTTTTGTTGACTGTATCCTTTGCTGTGCAAAAGCTTCTTATCTTGATGAAGTCCAATAGTTCATTTTTGCTTTTGTTTCTCTTGCTTTTGTGGTTGTATCTTGCAAGAAGTTACTGTGGCTGAGTTCAGAAAGGGTGTTGCCTGTGTTCTCCTCTAGGATTTTGATGGAATCTTGTCTCACATTTAGATCTTTCATCCATTTTGAGTTTATCTTTGTGTATGGTGCAAGATAGTGGTCTAATTTCATTCATCTGCATGTGGATGTCCAATTTTCCCAGCACCATTTATTGAAGAGACTGTCTTTTTTCCAGTGGATAGTCTTTCCTCCTTTGTCGAATATTAGTTGACCATAAAGTTGAGGGTCCACTTCTGGATTCTCTATTCTGTTCCATTGATGTATGTGTCTTTTTTTGTGGCAATACCACACTGTCTTGATGACCACAGCTTTGTAGTACCACCTGAAATCTGGCATTGTGATGCCCCCAGCTATGGTTTTCTTTTTTAAAATTCCCCTGGCTATTCAGGGTCTTTTCTGATTTCACACAAATCTTAATATAATTTGTTCCAACTCTCTGAAGAAAGTCCATCGTATTTTGATAGGGATTGCATTAAGAAACCATACCTATTCTACTAAAGCTCTTAGTAAAGATAGAAAGAGATGGAATACTTCCAAACTCGTTCTATGAGGCCAGCATCACCTTAATTCCAAAACCAGACAAAGATGCCACCAAAAAGGAGAATTATAGACCAATATCTTTGATGAACATGGATGCAAAAATTCCCAACAAGATACTAGCCAATAGGATACAACAATACATTAAGAAGATTATTCACCATGACCAAGTAGGATTTATCCCCGGATGCAAGGCTGGTTCAACACTTATAAAACAATCAATGTGATTCATCATATCAGCAAGAGAAAAAACAAGAACCATATGATCCTCTCAACAGATGCAGAGAAAGCATTTGACAAAATACAGCATCCATTCCTGATCAAAACTCTTCAGAGTATAGGGATATAGGGAACATTCCTCAATATCTTAAAAGCCATCTACAAAAAGCCCACAGCAAATATCATTCTCAATGGGGAAACACTGGGAGCCTTTCCCCTAAGATCAGGAACAAGACAGGGATGTCCACTCTCACCACTGCTATTCAGCATCGTACTGGAAGTCCTATCCTCAGCAATCAGAAACAAAAAGAAATAAAAGGCATTCAAATTCGCAAAGAAGAAGTCAAACTCTCCCTCTTCGCCGATGACATGATACTCTATATAGAAAACCCAAAAGACTCCACCCCAAGATTGCTAGAACTCATGCAGCAATTTGATAGCGTGGCAGGATACAAAATCAATGCCCAGAAGTCAGTGGCATTTCTATACACTAACAATGAGACTGAAGACAGAGAAATTAAGGAGTCAATGCCATTTACAGTTGCACCCAAAAGCATAAGATACCTAGGAATAAACCTAACCAAAGAGGTAAAGGATCTATACCCTAAAAACTACAGAACACTTCTGAAAGAAGTGGAGGAAGACACAAAGAGTTGGAAAAATATTCCATGTTCATGGTTATCATTATTTTTAATGAAACAGACATACAATGCGTGCTTGTGTGTTTGGGAAGAAATAGAGCACATGTTTTGAGGTTTTGGGAAGTCATTTTGATCTTGGTAAATGTTAAAGTCTAGCTCCTCTAGCACCCCAGGAACAGAACCCACAAACATTAAAAGTTGAAAATTTTATGAGATCGATAATATATTTGTTGACAAGATTACTAAAATTAAGTATTGGACGTGAATAGTGTTATTTAAAAATAAGAATACTCCCATCAAACAATGAAAGAATAGGGAAAAGAAATTTATTGAAGATCTAAAAAAAAATTAGAACTTTTTCTAGGATTGCTTAAACTATTTAACCAATTTTTCCTCCTACTTAGTCTCTTATTCTGTGGCTTTATTGCTCTGGTTTTATACATGAGAAAATTATGATTCAGAAACATAAAAGATTATACAGCTAGTTAAGTGGTGGCATTGGATTTAGCTTCTATGTGACTTTATGCCCAAGATCTATTTAATTTTAACACTTTGCATTCATATTGCACTGTATATTTGCCTATAATTTTTTTAATCTTTGTCAGTTATGTGCATTCTGTTTGGATCCTGTATGCCATTAATTTCTCCTTCCAAGATCTGTCAGAAAATTCAGCTTTAATATGAGATTTTCTTAAATATGTAGTATTTTTTAAATGATTTTATTTATTTATTCATGAGAGACATACAGGGAGAGGCAGAGACATAGGCAGAGAGAGAAGTGTGGGGAGCCTAATGCAGGACTGGATCCCACGACCCCCAGATCATGACCTGGGCCAAAGGCAGATGCTCAACCAGTGAACCACCCAGGTGCCCCAATATGTCGTATTTTAAAGCAAACAGTGCTGATATATTTTATTCTTCAATATACATGTCTTGCCCTCTTGTGCTGTAACTAATTATCCATATATTTCTCTATTAAATATCATTACTGTCTAGACTATAATAAGAGATTTTTATTTCCTTTTTGTCTTTCTCTATTTCCTTTTTATTCACTATGTATTCTAATATAGACTATTTACTTTTAAAATTTTTCATTTTATTGAACAGATACTTTGGGAAACTTTCCCTTTTAGTTCTGAAATGTAAGAGCTTGGAAGTCATCATTCCCATTCTAATAACAAGATAAAGCTTAGCAAACAGAAAATCAAGGATTTTTCTTGGGCTTCCCAGAGAAATGAGATGCAGGACAAACTCTGAAATTTGAAGAGGTGATTCCAGATAGTCACAGATAAGATCTGTTTCTCAGGAGCAGAAGCCACTTGAACCATAAACTGATAGGAACATGTAACTGGAAATTTTGATGAATTTCTGGAAGGTAAGGATTGACTAGCTTGAATGTGGGAGACTATTAGGGGCTCAGTTTGAAGGGGAGTCTTAAACTTTGTAGGTCTAATCCTCAAGAATCCCACCAGGTTTTTATGGTGCAGAGCCAAGATATCAACTCTATGGTCTGGCAAGTGGAGGGAAGGAGTAACCACTGTTAAGTATACATCCAGAGCACTCTCCATAAGAGAGCTTACTCTCTAGGGTAAAAGACTTTATCAGAAGAGCCTTATCTTTCCTTGGAGAAGGCCATTTCCCTGACTCCAGGCCCCTCTAGCTTTCCTATCTCCCCATAAGAAAGAAAGGAACACTAAATAAAGAAGGTCACAGCCTGAGGATACAAGCTCGCTATAAAGCTGAGAATTAATAATAAGATTATAGAAGCTTCCCATTCCACATATCTTACCACCACTACTACCTTGTCAGCAGGATTCTTCTTTAATTATAAGTGTATTACACCTGAAAGAACTTCAAAGTGCCAACTCTGAGGAGAAATTCTTAGGGAAGCCCAAGGATTCCGTGGGAGAATCAAAAGGTACTAAAGGAATTTGAACCCTCTAGTAATGATGGCTATGGCAAATACTGAACACAGATCAGCTAGTAGCCAGGTTAACATATAACCTTATAGATAAGGGCCTCTTTATGTCAGTTACTGTTACCTAATACATTATATCTGACTTTCAATAAAAAATTGCAAAGCAAGCTAAAAGGAAAGGAAATCAATCTAAAAAGACGAATTAAGCACTGAATCAGACTCAGATATGACACAGATTTTTGGAATTATCTGGCAGGAAATTTAAAGTAACTGTGATTAATATTGTGTTAATGGAAAAATTTAAAAACAATAATAATGTAAGCAGAGAGACAAATTCTAGGGAAATATCAAAAGAAAGAGCTAGAGGTAAAAAATACAACAGACATGAAGAATACCTTTGATGAGCTTGTCAGTAGAAAGGATGTGACTGAGGAAAAATAAGTATGCTTCAAAATATGTCAATAGAATCTTAAACTGGAATACAAAGAGAAAACAAAAAAAATGAATATAACAGAACATTCATAAACTCTAGGACAACTTCAAAAGGCATTATAGACATGCAACTAGAATGCCAAAAGGAGAAGAAAGAAATATGAGTAGAAGAAATATTTGAAGTAATACTGGATAAGAATTTTTCAAAATTAATGATGGATATCTAGGCAGCTTAGACGACATTAAGCATAAGTAATTTTGGTTAAGGTCACAGTATAATTTATACAACTATATCAAATAAAGTAATTCTTATGGTGGTATTAAATGAGAGGAGACATTCTGATTCCTAGTCAGACCGATGGAATATGAACCAGAATTGTGATAGGAATGGTTTTTGATATTGAAGTCAACTTTAATTATAGAACTTGTTTCTATTTTGGTTAGCTAATAAAAAATCCTTTAGTGATAATGGTAAAAAAATGTGCAATGATTTTAAAAATTTGCTAATTTTCAATTTTACCTATAATTTAAATATTGCATGGAAACATAAATTTGAAAAACTCAAGTGCCATACTTTATTCTGTTGTTAGTTAACAAACAGGGTTTAATTATATTACAACGATCTAAAAACTAATAAAATGAAATTAAATCATCAGTTAAGACTTCCTACTTTGTCAAAACTTCCTAATCTCAGATGTATTGCCAAGCTCAGAATGGAAAATCAATTGCTCTCTCTGCTCACAGAAATCCAGGGAAGTCTTTACTTCTGTCTTCACCTGGAGAATTTTAAGATTTCCAAGTTATTTTCATGTTTGCTAGTTATGCTGAAAGAAAATCAAGGAGAACATATCTGAAATTCTTGTTGGGATGATTCTATTTATTTTCCTTCCTTCCTTCCTTCCTTCCTTCCTTCCTTCCTTCCTTCCTTCCTTCCTTCCTTTCTTTCTTTCTTTCTTTCTTTCTTTTTTTTTCCCCCTTAGGATTTGATGCCAGGTAGTCCTTATAAACAGAACATACAGAATTACTCCATGCTTTAGATTAGAAAAATTTTTATTCACAAAAAAAAAAAGAATTTTTTTAAAGGTCATTCTGGGAACACATTTGGGAGAAACTGACTTAGTGAATGTCTTTAAGAATTTCTGGTACTCTGTTAATAGCTGTAGTGACGTGTTAGAGAAAGACACAGTCCTGTCCTTGATGATGGCATTTGAGTAATCATCTAATTGTTTGTTGTTTTCTCAGTAAAACAGGTGCCAGTAATTTCCACCAATCATAATTAAGGACACCAAGATAAATGAAATTATGGATAATTGCCTAAAGTGCTCCCTGGCCCCTTTGCCATCTGGAAATTGGGACCCTAAGTATATTACCTCTAAGATATCTTGTCTCAGCTCTTGGGATAAAAAGTTTCTGACATGAGACAATTTGAAATCTTCCATAATCAATCAAAACATCCTCTATTGCCTATTTAGTGATATTTGTTCCATATAGTTAGCAGAATTGATGCTAGTAATCAGAATAATATATTCTTTTATCATATGCAAATAAGCACGCCAAGAGACACTTTATGTGACAGTGCATATTGTCTGTACAACTGACTTTTATTTTTTGTGTAAATTGATCAGCTTCTGAAACTGACAATGATGCCACAAAGAGGAGAAAAGTGAAATAATTATGGAAGTATATAATCAATAAGTAATGAACAGTAATTATTTATTGGACAGTAAATCAATAGGAGCAACTTGTGCCCATTTTCATATTGTCACACACATAACAGATAACTAGGCACAATCAATAGAAAGCTAATTCTTATAGCCCCAAAGAAATGGCTGCTTTCATAAATATGTATGTGTTCAATATATCAAGTTGGCACAAACTCCTTCTAAACAAATTAGAAATGTCCTATACTGTCCAATTTTCCATAGCATATTTGTAAATATTTAAAATAGCAAAACAGTATTTTGTACTAAATGTAATCATCCTGGCATAACCATGAACATATATTTTTCACTTATATGCGCCAAATTTTTTACAAGTGTCACATCATTAAATATTAGAAAAATAATCAGTTATCAGCAGACTGGCATGATAAAATATATTAAAGGAACTTCCCAAGGGAAGGTCTCCAGACTGAAAGAAAATGATCCTAGATAAAATTTCAGATACACAGGAGTATTTCAAGGCAAAAAAATAAATATATGGGTAAATTATTTTTATTGATTTTTTTTTAAATAAGGAAATTGAGTTACTTAGTGAAGAGATAAGAAAAATGTACTTGAGGCTTATAATGTAGAGGTAGAGAACAGTGATAGAACAAAGGATGGATGGATATCAATATAAGTTTGCTTCAAGTTTCTCATAAGTGAAATGATAAACATATGATAAAATGGTATAACTCATAATGATGGTAAAATATACTATGACTCTTAGAGAAGCCAAAAGAGGGAGGCAAACCAAGAAAATAGAATCTCAACTATAGAGAGCTAATGGTTACCAGAGGGCAGGTAGTTGGGGGATGGGTAAAATAGGTGATGGGGATTAAGGAGTGCACTTGTGATCATTAGGTGAAGTGTTAAATCATTATATTGTACACTTGAAACTAATATTATACTGTATGTTAACTAATTTGAGTTTAATTTTTTTTAAAAAAAAGTCAGAGAGGGCATAATGATCTTGCTTCAGACCTTAGAATAAAGTCTTTCAATTTTTCATCATTGAATATAATGCTGGTGGTGGGTTTCCATATATAGCCCTTTTTATGTTGAGCTAAGCTCCTTTTTCTTTCTTTTTAGCTAAGCTCCTTTTAAACCTAATTTGCTGAGAATATTTATCATCACACATTGTTGATGTGTGATGGCTGTGTTGAATTTTGTCAAATGCTTGTTCTGTATCTATTGAAATGATCATATGATTTTCATCTTTCTGTCTGTTGATGTGGTGTATCACATTGATTAATTGATTTATGTATGTATTTTAAGTGAGGCACCCAGACACCCCTAGTGATTACCATCTTATGATGCCTGTTTCAGGACTAAAATACATATGTAGAAAATAACAAGAATATACACTTAAACTATATCAATAATGACATTAAATCTAAAAGGAAGAAAAATTCTAATTAGGAGACATAGATTGTTAGATTGGATAAGAAAGCAAGATCCAAATTTATGTTGTCTACAACAACACATAGGTTGAAAGTAAAAGGATGAGAAAAAAATAGGGCTACAACACAAATAGCTGAAGGAAGTTGATGTGGCAATATGTATGTCAGACCAAATAGATATCAAGCCAAGAAGTATTATGACATATAAAGAAGGACTTTCATAATGATAAAAGGGATAATTCATTAGGAAGAAGAGACAAATCTAATTTAGTTTGCCCGTAACAATAGAGTTTCAAAAGATGCAAAGAAAACCCTTATGGTATGAAAGGGAGAATTAGACAAATCCACAATATTAGAAGCACTCTTCTCTCTTTTTTTAAGATTTTATTTATTCATGAGGGAGAGAGAGAGAGAGAGAGAGAGAGAAAGCAGAGACATAGGCAGAGGGAGAAGCAGGCTCCATGCAGGGAGCCTGATGTGGGACTTGATCCTGGTACTCCAAGATCACGCCCTGAGCTGAAGGCAGACGCTCAGCAGATGAGCCACCCAGGCATTCCTAGAAGCACTACTCTTAGTGATTAAAAGAAATACACTCTACACTATGTAGAAGTTGTATTCATTATTGCTGCCATAACAAATCACAAGTTTAATGGCTTAAAACAACACAAATGTATTATAGTTTTGGAGATCAGAACTCCAAATAGGTCTCACTGGACTGAAGTCAAGATGTTAGCAAGGCTACTCTACTTTTTGGGTATCCTAAGAGAGAATCATCCCCCCCCCCACCACTTGCCTTTTCAGCTTCTAGAAGTTGCCTACTTTTCTTGTTTTTTGGGCTCTTCCATCTTCAAAGGCAACAATGGATGTCTGTGTCTTTCTCATATCTCACGAATCTGGCACCAACTCTTCTGCTTCTGTCTTCAATATTTAAGCATCCTTATAATTACATTGGTTCAAATGGATGATCTTGAATAACTTTCCTATGTTAAAGCCAGCTAACTAGTAAACTTAGTTCCATTGCAATCCTAATTTTCCCTTACTATGTATGGTAGCACTTTTACAGGTTCTGAGGATTATTATGTGTACTTCTTGTGTAGCCACTGTTATGCATACCACAAAATTATACCTCAATAAAAAATAATGAAAAGAGAAAATAGCATTAAAAAGACTAGCATGAAAGAATCCAAATATGTTTAAACAAAAATATAAATCTTAAAAAGTATTAAACAGTACTTAATATTTTTAATATAAATTTTCATGGTTTATCCTACATGATGGTTTCCTGTTGCAAAGCTATCCATTTTGTTACCTACCAGTTTCCTTTCATTTAAGACCTGTTTTGACATGAAACAGATTCAGACTCCTCCTTTCACATTAGCTTAACAGGTACATGAGGTTTTACCGGAAACAGCCTATGTTGATTTCATGCCATGGTCTGGAAGATTATATATTTCATACCTGAGGGCATGTACTAGTAGCCTATGTGATGTTAGTCTGATTGAAACGGTTGTTTTTTGTCAAAGTTTCCCAACTCAAGTGTCCTTTCCCCCAACTGTCAATTTTTGTTTACCTTGGCAATGATGTTTTTGAGCCAGAAACATCACACCAATGTGACCTATTTATTTAAGGCAAACAAACATGATCTTGTTTGCTGTTGTTGTTGTTGTTATCTTTATCCTGTGGGGTTTTTTTCCTGATAAAATTTCTGGTTCATTTTCTGTTTTGAAGACAGTGGTATTGGTTTTAACTTAGGAAAAAATTACCATACCTATTAACATGTTGGTACCAGCCCCAACACTGTAATTTGTCTCTTGTCTTTTTGTGGTTGCTAGTGTTTCCTATGGTTGTCTTTTATAAAATGTTTCAATTATTAGTAATTATCACATCATTCTGATTTTCTATATGGCTGTCTACTAGATCATTGCTGTAATTTATCTTTCCTTTTATGTAGTTTGTCTGCTATTGACTTGAACTGCAGTTTTCTTACTATCCACTTTCAACATTTATCCTAATATTACTGTTCAAAATCTGTCACTGGAAAAGATTGTCAGTAACTCTTACTATTAAGGAAAATCAGCCAAAGTAAGTAAACTTATGTTGATTCTCAGATTCCACTTTTTTATATTTGTGTTATCCCAATTCAGTTAGGCAGGAAAAGCTCCACAGTTAGATAATGGTTAATATAAATTGGAACATAATTTTCTTGCTCTTACAATAAGCAATGCAATGCGAGAGAGAATACTGGATTTATTTTCTAGAGGACTGTGTTTGGACTCATGTGGCTTTTTGAGGACGTGTATATGTAATCTTCCTTGGTCTTCCTTTCTCTTAACACATAAACTTAGGAAGAAACACTGCATAATCTCTGTTTCCAGACATCTGTAAACCCATCTGATTGGAATCCAGCTGGTTTGATGATTAAAAAAATACATTGGTATAAACTATAGGTATGTAAATCAAAGTAATTAGATTTTTTAAGTGAAATTAGGGATAATTAGATCACATCTCTCCTCTTTTGCTGTAGAGATTTGATGGTCTTTTGCTCTAAGAGTACTGTTCAAATCATAGAATAAAGAAATATTTTAAACTACATAGGTCATAGATGTGACCAATAAAGACATCTCTTATATCCTTAATTTCTGTTAAAATATTATTCAAGACTTATTTATTAGAAAATTATATATGTGTATATAGTATATATTTATTTGAAAATAAAATAACAATTGCTTAAATACCATCTTTGGGATTTGATATCTAGGAGCCATTTTTTACTCTTGGAGGTAGATCTCTTTCAATAGTTTATCTACCTTCTCAATGGAGTTTATCCACATTTCTTAAAGCAAATTGGTAGAAACTGTAAATAATTTATTACATTTTAAAAATTCTTTTTAAATAATGAAAAACATAACTTCCTTGGGAAGAGAATCAAAGCCAGCTGTGGCTACTTCTAAAATTCCACATCTCTTGCAATTATGAGAGACCACTATCTGTTCAGTGCACAAAGTGTTCACAAACCAAACATTTGATCCATTGCACTTTGCTTCAGAAGCACAATTAAATAAAATTATGGAGATGCTTGAGATATCCATCTACTATGTACTTTTGGGATTAATTTCTCTAAAAATCTTGACAACATCTATGCTTTACAGCACTGAGGTCTTGGTTATTACCTAAAATGTATGATTCCCTTGGCCATTCATAGCTTTTTATGCTCTCATTACCACATGGATTTCCCTTTTTCTCTCTGTCCCCACATCCTCCTACTACATCCTTAGGAAGTTAAACATACAGACCAAACTTCTGAGCCATATGGAAAACTTGTTCTCTAATAGACAAATGCTCTCACGCATAGTTGATCACATTACTGAGAATTTACTGCATGCATTTTACCAAATGAAACTTCTTTACCTTTGAGGATGTCATTTAGTCTGGCTTCTCAGGGCTACTGATTCACTCATACTCCACATACCTCAATATTAAGATGTGAGTTTCATCATCCTTACTTTAAACTGTCATTTCATAATTATTGATCTCTTTTATGCTTGTGTACATCTTTTTCTTAATGTATATATTCTTATCTAGGTAAAATTACCCCCTCCAGCCTCAGTACTGTAATGGGATCTATCAGGTGGCAAATATATGATTTACTGAATATGTTAAAACCTGAGGCCTTGACTCACAGTCATTCTTTTAATCTTCAGTCTCAGATCCCAAAAATCTATGTGAATTTTATAAACCACAAAATTGATAATATCACTACCAAATTAAAATACTTCAGTAGCTTAGAAATGCACTGAGAATAAGATAAACAAAAATAAACAGCCTTTTTAAATATGACTTTGTTATTGGTGTGAGAAATCTCTAATCTAGACATATATATATATTTATATATTTAGTTTTTATTTAAATTCAAATTAGCATACAGCATAATGTAATATTAGTTTCTGATATACAGTATAGTGATTCAGCACTTCCATATAACATCTGGTGCTCATCACAGAAAAGTGTACTCCTTAATCTCCATCACCTATTTGAGTCATTCCCCCACCTACCTGCCCTCTCATAACTATAAGTTTTCTATAGTTAAGAGTCTGTTTCTTGATTTGCTTCTCTTTTTTTCCTTTTGCTAATTTTTTTCTTAAATTCCAAATGGGCAGAAAACACAAAAAGGTATTTTTCCAAAGAAGATATACAAATGGCCAGCAAACACATGAAACAATAGTCAACATCACTAATCATCAGGGAAATGCAAATCAAAACTACAATGAGACATCACCTGTGAGAATTGTTTAAACAACACAAGAAACAACAGGTGTTGGTGAGAATGTGGAAAAGGAGAACACTCTTACACTGTTGGTGCGAATGTAAACTCAAAACAGCCACTTTGAAAAATAGTATAGTATAGAGTTTCTTGAAAAAGTAAAAAATAGAACTACCCTATGATCCAGCAATTGCACTAGTAGGTATTTGCCAAAGAATACACAAATACTAATTCAAAGAGGTACATGCATCTGATTTTATAGCAGTTATTACCTGTATTAGCCAAATTATGGAAACAGCTCAAATGTTCAAAGACCTAGATATTTTTAAAGAAATTTTGTTAAATTTTGTTATAATAAAGACAAGTTAAGACAATTAAGACACTATATTAATTAAGCTAGTTGCTGTAAGAGATGTGTCAAAATTTTAGTACTTTAAACAAAATTTTACTTCTCCCAAGAGTTAATTCCATAATTAATTTTTATTAATTTTAATTTTTAATTTTTCTTATAGGCAGTAGAAAGCACAATTTTAAACCGTGATTCAAAGATACAGGAGACCCCACCATCTTCACCACATGTTATCTGACTTACTCTGGATGCCAACATCCAGTGATAGACAAAAGAAAATGGAAATGGTGACTTGGCCACTTCTATAAATAGAACATATCACTTCAATTTTTAGAAATATTTTATTTATTTATTCATGAGAAACACAGAGAGAGAGAGGCAGAGACAGAGGCAGAAGGAGAAGCAGGGTCCATGAAGGGATTTGATCCAGAGACCACATGATCACACCCTGAGCCAAAGGCAGATGCCCAACCACTGAACCACTCAGGCGTCCAATCACTTCAATTTTTTTAAGTGTCAGACAACTTCAGAAATTCTGCAAGATGAAGTCTATTCATGTCCATGAAGAACAAGGTTTGGTAATCAAGTGATTGTTTTTGTTCATGCTGTGGCAGAAAACCAGGGATAGTATACCCAACTCCCCTTTTCTCATGTTTGCCATTGTGATAGAGGATTTAATAGCTCAATCATTCACGTCCATTTGGTTTCATTGTCATGAATGAATCATAATCAAAGACTTGTAGAATTATTCCTACCTGCCTCTTCCCTCCTACGTTAAGCATTTTTATTGGCTCAATCTGTCCCAGCCATCTGATGCTTTTTAATATAAGGCCAAAAGAATCACAGATTTGTTGTGCCTGATAACATTGCACTGTTAAACATGTAAATACCTACCTCTAGACTTATGTCAATAAGTAGAATCTGATTGCCTTAAGTCAGTCTTGTCAGGTATTTTATAACTTGCAGTAAAAACATTCTTAACAGATACATCTGCCATCTGGGATCTTACAATTTAGAGTAGTTTTTTTGTTATTGTTCATAGGCTATTATTTTGGCAGTTAATGTTGTATGTATATTCTGTGTTCAGATTTAATGAGGAAAAAGTGATGCATTTGTATTTTATATGTTAATAAAATGTATATATGCTTGCTGGGAAATAGAAGAAGTGTGAAACTGTGGCATGCCTATGAATTTTAAGGGTTTTTTTTATTGTATTCTCTAAATTCTGTGATTGTTAACTTGGAAGTTTAATAAATAAACGAATAAATTCATGACTGAATTATAAAAGAGTACTTTTTCTTCAAATATTTCCTCTTATTTTAAATTTTTATTTGTAAAAATTATTTTATATATGGTGACTATTTAAAACCCATTATCTGCTAATGGTTGATATGTATTGCTACCTATTTATGGGTAGAGGATAATATATTTTTAAAATTATTGTTGAATAGGTGGAATATATTGATGATATGCAAAGCCAGAAACACAAGTTGATTAAAAATGCAGACTAAATTTCTATTATGTCCTTTTACACCAACCACCTAGTTCTTTCCAAAGGCAAACAATAATATCTGCTTACTGTATGTTATTTTCAAAACTCTATACACATGTAAGCATTTGCTTATTACAAAAATGTAATTTCCTTCATTATGGCAATTTCATATTCTCACCTGCATTGCCATTTATAGACATTAGAAGAGAGAAGATATGTATCAAGCTATTGTTTAAAAAATAAACAAATAAACAACAATAAAAAATGTCAAACTTTTCTGTAGCCATAGATGTTTGCAAGGTAGTTCATTTTGGTCTCATTATACATTCTTAGTCATACTGTATCACTATTGGGCATAATTTTATAATTTTCTTTTTGTGATTTGTGTATGGTCTAGAGAAAACAATATGGATACTTTCGCTGTCCTTGGTCACAAAAAAATAGGACCTCAGACTTCATCTGGAATGAGGGAAGCAGAATTTCATAGCAAACTGCTGTAGGTGATATTGCGATCAAACTGCTTTCTAACTGAACAGCCATCCACCAATCTTATGTTACCCACCAACTATTTGCCTCTAATTTCAAAAGGACATGTTTGTTGATAGCAGTTCCCAATCTTTTTTCTTTTTAGATTTTATATATTTATTTATGGGAAACACAAAGAGAGACAGAGACATAGGCAGTGGGAGAAGCAGGCTACCTGTGGGGACCCTGATGCAGGACTCAAACCCAGGAACCCAGGTTCACAACCTGAGCCAAACGTAGATGCTCAACCACTGAGCCACCCAATTGCCCCTACAGTTCCCAATCTTTTTGAGGGTTTTTTTTTTTTTTTCAGTTTAAATCAACTTTTGCCCGTTTTTGGTTTAGAGTTCAGCTATCTTACAGCTGCTTCTGGTTACATTTTGTTTGCTTCCTAGCTGACAATTTTGTTGCTATTGTCATATCTCCAGAATCTCTACCACTGTGGTTTTATGCCTTAAAAATAGTTCTTTTCACAATAACTACAGTGAGATTTCATGATGACACAAAATTAAATGTCTTTATTCTACCTTCTTAACCTGGAACCCTAAGTCAAGTTGTTTTTTTTTTTTTTTTTAATTTTTATTTATTTATGATAGTCACAGAGAGAGAGAGAGAGAGAGAGAGAGGCAGAGACATAGGCAGAGGGAGAAGCAGGCTCCATGCACCGGGAGCCTGATGTGGGATTCGATCCTGGGTCTCCAGGATCGCGCCCTGGGCCAAAGGCAGGCGCCAAACCGCTGCGCCACCCAGGGATCCCCTAAGTCAAGTTTTAAAGTATTCTTTTTCTTTCCAGTATTTAAAGAGATATAGGATAGTACAATAGTTGTTCACAAACATGGTCTTCAATTGTACTACTTTATGTTGTCTTAAATAGTTTCTAGTAAGTTGAAACTAAAAATACCTAACACTATGGTTAAGAATGTGGGTCTTTTCTTACATATATAGGCTTTCTTTGTAAATATGAGCTAATAAGTAAACTGAAAAGCAGATTCATTTGGTATTATTTACATTGATTGTGACAGAATGAAAACAAACAGCCAAAGTAAATAAATATATAAAATTATATATTTTAAAGATTTATTTATTTATTTACTCATGAGAGACACAGAAAGAGAGGCAAAGACATAGGAAGAGGTAGAAGCAGGCTCCCCTCAGGGAAGGGAGCCAATGCAGACTCGATCCTGGAACTCTGGGATCATACCCTGAGCCAAAGGCAGATGCACTAAGCTAGCCAGGTGTCCCTAAAATTATATTTTTAAAACATCTAACAAAGTGGAAGAGGACAGAAAATAAATTTTAAAATGTGAAATATTTGTTTTGAATTAAATATTGGGCTAATGACTCTGGAACTTTATCTAAATCTAGATTTACATGATCACAAAATATATGTCCATTATACTGTTGAAAAGAGAACCATACAATTATGAGGCATCTCATGAAGCCAGAGATTCATCTATCTTGTGTATTTGAAATGCAAGGAAACAAACCCTCTGTTAAGTGATTTTAACTACATTAAAATTCTGTTTCCTAATACCTTGTTTTCTCATGTTGAGATAGTGGTTATTAAAGAAATGGCCTTGTTATATCTCTTAACCATGAGAGTAAGTGAAACTACTGATGTCTATCAAGATAGCTAACATTTGTTTAATATTATTTAAGGAACTAAAAAAGTTGATAACTTTGAAATAGTTTGTGACTTTCTGGTCAAAGAAAAGCTAAGTTGGAAGAAAATTCTTGGTATTCTATTCACTTGTGAAACTGTTTGAATTGTCACAAATGATGGGTTTTTATGGATTTTGTGAGGATAAAAATACCACACATTGTGACGTCCCATTTGTTTCTGCATAGTATCCATAGTCCAGCATTTTTATATGATTCTTACATTGTTTTTTGTTGTTTTTTTCCTACTGCCAGGAGAGTGGATCTTGATGAGCTAAACTTTGAACCATTACCTTTTCAAGTGAACTTATGAAAATAAGGAGAAAAATACAGTTTTTAAACTATGTAATATTCGCTGATTTCATTGACCATGTCCTGAAAGAATTTGTTAATATCCAGCAAAAATTTCACTTTTTTAAAGATAAGACAATGGACACTTTCAGAACAATTTAAAAAAATAGAGAGTAAAACCCTTTGTGGTGCACTTAAGTCACTCATACATTCTTTCAAATGTGTTTCAAATTTCAATTCCAAATTTAGATTCCTGCAGGTCACCATTCTAAATACTGCTTTGATCAAGCTGATACTTTATACTAAAGTTACTTGAGAAAGACAACTATGTAAATTTTCCCATTTAATTTATCTGCAGGCAGGAATCTGTAGATACCTAAAACCTAAAGAAAATTGTCGAAGGTTACTTTTGCTCAGATGACCTTAAAATTGAAACATGGATTTGTAATCCTTTCTTTACTGACATGGACAGCAAATCAATGATTCAGACCTTGCCAAAAATGACCTCACTGACTTAAGGACAAAGGGAATGATGCTTCACGAATTTCACTCAAGTCTTAGAGAATTCTGTTGTTCCTTGACACAGACTTATCCTCATTTGTCAAGTGAACTATGGGAGTTTTGATTCTTTATATGTTCTTTTGATTCAGGATTTCAGTGCTTATTGCCATAAAAATGAAAAGTGAAGAATTAACTGGTGATCAAATATAATATTTTACTTTATAAAAGACCATTCAATAATTTAAACTATTTTTCAAGCTATTCCAACACAACATTTCACCTGAAATATATAAACAGAAATAAACTTGACTTTTTACATTTGCAGTTTCTTTTTCTTGGAAGTAGAAGGTAATTAATGGGCTGCCTCAACATCTTAAGCTCTTTTCCAAATGTTTCCTATAGCACTTAGCTTTAAACAAAAATTGGTACCTCACAAGATTCTGCTTTCTTAAGTCTCTTCCAATTGAAATTTGGTCATTTTATCAAAATCCATATATAGTTATATAAATTGGAAATATCTCTTTCCTCTTCCCCTCCCTAACCAGTGTCTTTTTGAGACCTCTGTCCCTTTGTGGTCTTAAAAATACAATTAAACATGTCTTTGATCTTTAAGTTTTATATAAATTGTTTATATATCCTGCCCCTTTACACATTTTCTCAGTTCTTTTCTCACATTCTAGTCATTCTCTCTCATTCTTAATAATGTTTGCTTCACAACCTAAAGTTTTAATAACTTTATGTATTTGTAAATGATCCATCCAAACTCCTGTCCTCTTGCTTTCTTGACCTCTTTCCAATGACCTTATTTTCTATTTATCAAAGACCTCGTTTTTTTTTTTTTTTGCCATACAATAGAGTTTATGATTAATCTAAACTCTTCTTTGAATCACAGTTCATATATCCCAATTTTTTTGACCATTCTATTCTTCCAACTTTCTGATACCTAATACTTGGAATATATGCAATACAATTTTATTCAATTGAGTTTAAAAATCAAGTAAGACAAAAAAATCAAGTAAGACAAGCATATTTCATTACAAAGTATAATATAAAATAGTTCAATAGAATTATAGTACAAAATTAAAATAGTTTGTATTTTTAATGTGTGACTTCAATATAATTTTTAAAAATTCTGGATCTTAAAAAATTTATTAGTCCTGATTATCTGTGTATGTATGTACATATATGTATACATATGTGTATACATTTACAAACCCATATACACACAAAGACGACATTTTTCATGAATTTGTGGATATTTTTCTCCATTGAAAACAAGAGGGATATTAGCTATTTACTCATTTGTTATTTCCTCCAATTTTTTGATATTCCAAATAGGTTAAATACTTTATGCTTCCTTATATCTGCAACAAACTCTGTGTATGACAAATGCTCAATGAAACTCCTAATTTTAAAGTAATAAATATTGAGTTCCTACTTTGATTTTGAATTGGAAGATAATTTAATTATCAGAATATATAATTATTCTAAGCAGAAGAAGCCTCACTGAAAATAATAGTTGATAACAAATAAAGAATGCTGACTGGAAAGAGTGGAAATAAAGACAAGAGCAGAAAAATGTGAAAATATGCAATTGTTCATAGCTAAACCTGTAGAAGAAAAGCAAGCATGTCAAATTTCATGAAAATAATACTTGCATACTAGAAAAAATAAGCAAAGGAAAGTCCATCTAAGCCATGCTTTCTTAACGTCCAGGCAGTTGTTATATTGAGATCAATAATTCCTTGCTGTAGGATCTGACCTGTGCATTCTAGGATGTTAGCAGCATCCCTGACCTCTAGGAATGACTGACTAGGTGCCAGTAACAATCTTTTCTAGTACCCGTGACAGACAAAATGTCTCTAGACATCTCAAAATCTCCTCTAGGAGATAGAATCACCCTGGTTGAGAACAACCGACTTAAACAAAGGCAGTAATGAATCTTGCACTTCTTGGAGGAGTCTAACTTCTGCTCTTGAGAATAGTGAAGTTCCAATCTCCTTAGCCTTAACCAGCTACTGGATGTCAGTGACACTTAAGAGGCATAAGCCAGGGGCCTTAGGAGAAAGATGTAACATTTATTGGTAATCAGGAAAATAACAAAGAAAAACAATGCAGAAAAGACAAAAATTTTTTATGAAGGAAAATAAGCATATGGCCAACAGAAAAAAAATCAACTATATGCCATTTATAGTAATAAAGTGTGCCCCCCAGACTTTAGAGATAAACAGCTGACCCTTGAACAACATAGGGGTTAGGGATGCTGATTTCTGGACACAGTCACAAATCTCTGTGTAACTTGTAACTTTTGATTCTCCAAAAACTTAACCTATTTTTTATCTGGAAGCCTTACTGATAACATAAATAATTGGCTAACACATATTTTTTGTGTTCTGTTTATTATGTACTGTATTCTTATAATAAAGTAAGCTAGAGAAGGAGCATCTGGTGGCTCAGTGGTTGAGCATCATCTTTTGGTTCTGGTCATGATCTTGGCGTCCTGGAATTGAGTCTTGCATCAGGGTCTCTGAGGGGAGCCTGCTTCTTCCTGTGCCTATGTCTCTGCCTCTCTCTCTGTGTCTCTCATGAATAAATACATAAAATAAATTTTTAAAAAGTAAGCTAGAGAAAAGGAAATATTATTCAGAAAATAATAGAACACATTTATAGAACTGTACTGATGGGAAAAAATCCACATAGAAGTGGACCCACATAGTTCAAACCCATGTTCTCCGAATGTAAAATGTATTTATTTTTATTTTTCTTCTTTCTTTTTCAAGTACTTAATATATACAATTTCAGTTGGTCTTTTTCTCAGAAAAAGAAAATCCATTTTTTATAGTTTTGAAACGTAAAGATTTATGGAAGGCATTACACAGCAAGCCTTACCATTTGCATTTCAATATATGATTGAGAATCACTATATAACTTTGCTCCTGCTGTTTTGTATTGATTGTACACTACATGTTTCATTAGACTACTTTGAAAAACTTTATTCCAAGTGCTTTATAGATTTGCTAATTTCAGTAATTGCCCTGAGACTGTGACTGTATAAGTGACTAAAAATGTGTACTACAGGACAGCAATGCTAGTCAGTGATTTGACCGTATTAACAGCTAGTTTGAAGACTCAGTAAGGCTTTAATGACTCATATTGATTAAGACCACTCTCTGAGTTGAACAATATGGATGGATTTTTGGTTTAAATGTATGTTGGTTTATCTAGTGTTTTTTTTTTCCAGTATGCAATATGCATTCCATGAAATTTGGTAAATTTATTTTTTAACTTTATCCGTGACAATTGTAGCATAGCTAGAATCCTGTGAGTACACATGGAAAATTCATTCTTGAGTGAGTGAGTGAGTTATTTATTATTATTTATTTATTTATTTATTTATTTATTATTGGTGTTTAATTACATTCTTGAGTTATAATAGAGCAGAATAGAGCGGGTTCTACTTAGCCTCCATACTAGGGTTAAAGGTGACATAATTCCATTATACATTCTTCTTCCCTCTGAAAAGGACTCAAAATATAACCTAAGTGTCAGTTGTATAGCAAAACACCAATTTGTTTTTTAACATAATTTAAACAAAGAGACATAAACATTTGCCGATAGAGTGGGTTATTTCATATTGTTTGACTACTCATTCAATTTTATATTTATAGACAAACTCTTTTGTGAAAACACATTAATAATTTAACTTGTTTCACTTGTCTAAAACTGTGAATAGATCAAATATGTTTGTTACCTGTGGTTTTTTAAAAGTTGTAACATGGCATATTTAATTTCTGCTAACAAGAAAAGGACAGTTTTCTGACTGCCAAATAATGAATATGGCATATAAATTCAGTGAAAAAATCCAGGGGTAATATTAAAAGAATACATTTAATTATTAATAATAAAATTCTCTAGGTAAATACTAAAATACCCAAAGCACCTTATCTTACTATTCCACAATCTTTTTCCCATATAAGTAGACATAAAACTAAAAAGAACTAAATGTATATTTTCTTCTATTTCACAGTGATTTTTTTTAAGATTTTATTTATTTATTCATGAGAGACACAGAGAGAGGGGCAGAGACAAAGGCAGAGGGAGAAGCAGGCTCTCTTCAGGGAGCCTGATGTAGAACTCCCTCCTGGGACCCTGGGATCACAACTTTAGCCAAAGACAGAGGCTCAACCACTGAGCCACCCAGGCATCCCTTTATAGTGATATTTAATTATCTGTATAACTGAGATATTTTTGGAGCCATGACTTCATTTAAGAATAGATTGATTATTATTTTCTGTTAATGGTAGCAGAATTTATTCCTTACATAGTAAATAAGGTTAAAACACAGTGTTAAAAACTACATGAAGCTGTGGTAAAACACTCTTCTTGAAAGCTGCTCTTGTCTTGAAAGTTTATGCATTGATAAGTACTGTATAGACTTAGCCCCAATACATAAAAATCAAAAATATAAACATAATATACTTGGCCAACTAAGACTTGTCATACCATAGTACTCAATGTCAGATTAAGAAATGATAAGGCCAACCTTTCTGTCACGGTATTGTCCAGTGTAAGAAAGCTTGTGAGGAAAAAGTTCACATGCACATCTCTCAACTAATAATAATTCTAAGACCTTGAATTTTGTATTTTATAGAAACTAAAAGATTTTTAACTTTGGAGAGACATAGTCTTGGTAAAGTTATGTCTAATCTTCTTTACTGAATACAGCTATTAGCATATTATACTGAAACATCTAGATTTAGATTAAAGGTATCTCTTCTATTTTATCTACAATGAAAGAAAAAAATCATTTTAGTAACTAAGAAGTCATTCTCTTGATTTATAATATCCTATTTCACATATCCTCAAAATTATGCTTCCAGAGTACTATTTGTACTATTTTATGTTTCATGTGCAGATAATAGTGTGTTAAAATCTTCAAATGCATTTGTGTACTTTGTGTATAACTGAATTTCAAACACTTTCTGCATAATATACTTTAATGCTCTGTTATTTGGCTCATAAAATTTTATGACTGATATTTTCATTGTAGATAGTATTTTGTATGAATATACTATAACATTCTCTGTCCCATTGAATGCTTCTTTTGCCTTAATTACACCTTGCCTTAAATTAGTATCCCAACCTCTAATTTTATCCATTTTCTTTTTACATCTTTGCTCATTCTTGTACCTTCATACTTTATCAGTTTGTTTTAGAAATGCTTTTAGGGTACAGCAAATAGTTGATATTATTTTATTTTTAATCATTGTGATATTATATTTTTCTTTACATTTAATTGAGTGTAAATCATTGATACATGTATTGTTAAAACTGATGTGTTTGGTATTTGTGTTCTGCTTAAATAGGTATTTGAGGGGTTTTGTGATTATTTTGTTTTTGCTTATTTCTAAGTGATTAGCTACAAAGAAAATGGACATTCTATTTTAATTGCATGAGCTTTCTTTTTATTAATATCTGCCTAGCCTATTTTCTCATATATTTACTGTTAATCTTTCTATGCCCTGCCATAGCTTAGCAAAATTATGCATTTGAATTTTCAAAATAATATCATAATCTCTGCCACTTAACTAGAGAAAACAGTACATATACATTCCTTGTAACCACTAACATATTTTTATCTCTATCATTATATGTGCTCTTATTTTCCTTGATTTCTTTTCCTTTATTTTTCTATGCTTCACTTGTTCTACTTATTTTCTTATTTTGCATCATGGATGTTTTTCAGTTTTTCCTTTTGTAGTAGAGAAATTATCTTTTTAACTTTTTTGAAGCTTTTAAAAAAGATTTTATTTATTTAAGAGAGAAAAGGCGAAAGAGAGAGCACAAGCCAGGGGAGCAGCAGAGTGGAGCAGACTCCCCACTGAGTAGGGAGCCCTATGTGGCTCAATCCCAGAACCCTGAGATCATGACCTCAGCTGAAGGCATACAGTTAATGTATGAGCCACCCAAGTGCCTCTCTTTTTAATTTTTTAATGAATACTCTTTTTTTATATAAATTTATTTTTTATTGGTGTTCAATTTGCCCAACATATAGAATAAAACCCAGTGCTCATCCCATCAAGTGACCCCCTCAGTGCCTGTGACCCAGTCACCCCCATCCCCTGCCCACCTCCCTTTCTACCACCCCTAGTTCATTTCCCAGAGTCAGGAGTCTCTCATGTTCTGTCTCCCTCCCTGATATTTCCCACTCATTTTTTCTCCTTTCCCCTTTATTCCCTTTCACTATTTTTTATATTCCCCAAATGAATGAGACCATATAATGTTTGTCCTTCCCGATTAACTTATTTCACTCAGCATAATACCCTCCAGTTCCATCCACCTCTAAGCAAATGGTGGGTAATTTGTCGTTTCTAATGGCTGAGTAATGTTCCATTGTATACATAGACCACATCTTCTTTATCCATTCATCTTTTGATGGACATTGAGGCTCCTTCCGCAGTTTGGCTATTGTGGCCATTGCTGCTATAAACATCGGGGTACAGGTTTCCCGGCGTTTCATTGCATCTGTATCTTTGGGGTAAATCCCCAGCAGTGCAATTGCTAGGTTGTAGGGCAGTTCACAGTGCAGGAGGGTTCCCCTTTCTCCACATCCTCTCCAACATTTGTTGTTTCCTGCCTTGTTAATTTGCCCCATTCTCACTGGTGTGAGGTGGTATCTCATTGTGGTTTTGATTTGTATTTTCCTGATGGCCAGTGATGTGGAGCAGTTTCTCATGTGCTTGTTGGCCATGTCTATGTCTTCCTCTGTGAGATTTCTGTTCATGTCTTTTGCCCATTTCATGATTAGATTGGTTGTTTCTTTGCTGTTGAGTTTAATAAGTTCTTTATAGATCTTGGAAACTAGCCCCTTATCTGATACGTCATTTGCAAATATCTTCTCCCATTCTGTAGATTGTCTTTGAGTTTTGTTGACTGTATCCTTTGCTGCGCAAAAGCTTCTTATCTTGATGAAGTCCCAATAGTTCATTTTTGCTTTTGTTTCTCTTGCCTTCATGGATGTATTTTGCAAGAAGTTACTGTGGCCGAGTTCAAAAAGGATGTTGCCTGTGTTCTTCTCTAGGATTTTGATGGAATCTTGTCTCACATTTAGATCTTTCATCCATTTTGAGTTTATCTTTGTGTATGGTGAAAGAGAGGTGTCTAGTTTCATTCTTCTGCATGTGGATGTCCAATTTTCCCAGCAGCATTGATTGAAGAGACTGTCTTTTTTCCGGTGGATAGTCTTTCCTCCTTTGTCGAATATTACTTGACCATAAAGTTGAGGGTCCACTTCTGGATTCTCTATTCTGTTCCATTGATGTATGTGTCTGTTTTTGTGGCAGTACCACACTGTTTTGATGACAACAGCTTTGTAGTACCACCTGAAATCTGGCATTGTGATGCCCCCAGCTCTGGTTTTCTTTTTTAATATTCCCCTGGCTATTTGGGGTCTATTCTGATTCCACACAAAATTAAAATAATTTGTTCCAACTCTCTGAAGAAAGTCCATGGTATTTTGAAGAGGATTGCATTGAGTGTGTAAATTGCCCAGGGTAACATTGACATTTTCACAATATTAATTCTTCCAATCCATGAGCATGGAATATTTTTCCATTCCTTGTGTCTTCCTCAATTTCTTTCAGAAGTGTTCTGTAGTTTTTAGGGTATAGATCCTTTACCTCTTTGGTTAGGTTTATTCCTAGGTATCTTAATACTCTTTTTTTTTTTTTTTTGAGATTTTAAATAATCTTTATACCCAATGTGGGGCTCTAACTTACAACCCTGAGATCAAGAGTCACATGGTCTACTGACTGAGCCCAGCGAGGCAACCCCCTATTCCATCCCTTGGAATTAGTGTTCTTCCATTCCCTATTGCTCTTAAACTATTAATAAAAAGACTACTTAAAACAAACCTAATATTAAAAAATATTACTTTCCTACTCCCTAAGAGCATGAATTCTGGTCATTTCATATGCATTTATACTAATTATAATCTAGTTTTTAAAATTTACTTATTTAAAAAATTCAAATTAATTATACATTTAGCAATCGGTATTTTGGTGGATTAACCTATATTTTATCACTTATTTCTGTCAACATTTCTTCTGAAATGATTTTCTTTTTTTTCCCTAAAGTTATATCTCCTTTTTCAATGATAAACACTATGTTTTTACTTGTCTGAAAAGAGTATTAAAAATGCCCATATGTTTAAATCATAGTTTAGCTAGGTATAAAGGTGAGCTTTGACAATTATTTATTTTCATAGTACTTTTTTTTAAAAAAAAGATTTTATTAATTTATTTGAGAGAGAGAGAGAGACAAGCAGGGTCCATGCAGGAAGCCTGACATGGGACTTGATCCCTGGACTCCAGGATTACACCCTGGGCCGAAGGCAGGCGCCAAACTGCTGAACCACACAGGGATCCCCCTAGGTTTTGAACACAAAACTGTTTTCTCCTTGCTCTTGAGAAAAGTTTTCTTTTTACTGTAATTTCTACTTAGTGAATCTTATCCCTGTGACCCCTTGTTTTTTATACTCAAATACACTAGTTTTTTTGTTTGTTTGTTTTAGAAAAGTGCAAAATTATTACTCATAGGTCAAAGCCAATATCCACTTATGGAATTTTTAACTGTTCAGTTTACATTTTCATGATTGTGGACACATTGTAATCATGCCAAAAAATATAGACAAGAGTTCCATCACAATTTTACTAGCATTATGTTAAGTGAAAGAAGATAAAATCAATATATTGTATAATTTTATTTATACAAAATTGCAGAACAATAAAAGCTTATCTGTGGACACAAGAATGAAAAAGTGGTAGTCTCTGGGTACTTTTGAAAGGACTAGAAAAAGGCACAATGGATGTGTTTTGGATAATAGCAACATTCTATCTAGTTCTGATTGGGGGTTATACAATGTATACAATTTTCAGAGGTCATTGAACTGAACACCTAAGACCTGTGTAATTTATTGTATTTAGCTTATACTTCCTTACCATATTTACATTATACTTCCAAACAAATAAAATATATATTTAATATATATATATTTTAAAAAGATGTTATATATAATAGATGTTATATATATTATAATATATAATAAAAATAATATATACAATAGATGTTATACCATATATGTTATATATATAATAGATGTTATATATATGTGTATATATATATATGTATATATATATATATATTAAATGTAAAGCAAGCAACAAACTGGGACAAAATATTTACAATACATTTGTGGCAAATCTTGTATACAGACTATACAAGGAATACATAAAACCAGTATTAAAGTGAGAGAAATTCTATAAAATATAGACACAAGATTTGAATAGATATTTCACAAAAGAAGATACACAAAAAAGTATTTGAAAAGGTACTCAAGATCATTAGTCATTTGATAAAGACAAATTAAAACTAAGATGAGATACCATTTTCACACCCACTAGAATGGTCACAATTAGTCTGACAGTACACAATATTGACTAGGAGGCAAAGCAGCTGGAAATTATACTCATTGCTGGTGGGAATATAAAATTATACAACTTTGGAATACAATTTGGCACTTCATTTTATTTATTTTTTATTTTTTTAAAAGATTTTAATTTATTTATTCATGAGAGACACACTGAGAGAGAGGCAGGGACACAGGCAGAGGTAGAAGCAGGCTCCATAGGGAGCCCGACATGGGACTCGATCCCGGGTCTCCAGAATCACGCCCTGGGCCGAAGGCAGCACTAAACTGCTGAGCCACCGGGGCTGCCCTTAAATTAAATATACATTTAATCTTGAAATGACATTTCTAAATACCTTCCCAGAAAAGTAAAAATTTATTAAACAAATGATTATGGTAGTTTTACTCATATTTACTCCTGTCTGGAAATCATTCAAATGTCAATCAATAAAGTAATGGACAGATAAGTTGATGACTGAAATCATGTTAAGTAGTTGTATATTGACAGAGATTGGGAGGAGTTGACTGGAAAGAAATGCAAGACAACCTTTTGGGGTGATAGAAAAGTCTTTTCTCTGGGTTGATATTTGTAAGGCTTATGAATGCATCAAAACTCAACCAATTTTATTCATATTTTCATTTCATCATATCTAAGTTTTATTCTTTTGAAAATATTGTCTGAAAGAAAGTATTTTATATTTTTGAGTCTATTATTTATAGTAACTATCACACAGTAATAAATGTGAGGATTTTTATTAATACATTATTTAGTCTCTAGTGAAACTATATTTTTTACTCTAATTCCATTATAATTAACACATAGTATTATATTAGCTTTAGTTGAATAATATAGTATTCAGCAATTCTGTATATTACTCATTGCTCACAAAGACAAGCATTTTCTTAATCCTCTTACCTGTTTCAGCCATCCTCCCACTCACCTCCCATCTGGTAATAATCAGTTTCTTCTCCATAGTTAAGAGTCTGGTTTTTGGGTTGTCTCTGTCTTTTTTTTTTTTTTTTTTTTCATTTACTTTGCTTCTTAAATTGCACATAAGAGTGAAATCATATGGTATTTGTCTTTTTCTGAAATATTTCATTTAGCATTATATTCTCTAGATCCATCCATGTTGTTGCAAAAGCAAGATTTCATTTTTTTATGTCTGAGAAATACTCCATTCTCTACATATACCACATCTTTTATTTTTCCATTCATCTATTAATGGACACTTGGGCTGCTTTTGTAATTTGACTATTGTAAGTAATGCTGCAATAAACATAGGGATGGATTTATCCCTTGGAATTAGCGTTTTTCCATTCTTTGGGTAAATACCCAGTAGTGTGATTCCTGGATCATATGATAGTTCTATTTTTAATTTTTTGAGGGACCTATGTACTGTCTTCCATAGTGGCTGCTCCAATTTTCATTCTCACTAACAATATACAAGAGTTCCTTTTTCTTCATATCCTTGCCAACATGTTCTGTTTCTTGGGTGTTTTTTATTATTATTATTATTTTAACCATTCTGACAGTTGTGAGGGATATCTGATTGTGGGTTTTATTTCATTTCTCTGATGATGAATGATGTTGAGCATCTTTCATGTTGGCCACATAGATGTCTTCTTTGAAGAAACATCTGTTCATCTCTTCTGCCATTTTTAATTGTATTATTTGTTTTTGTACGATGTGTATTATGTGTTGAGTTGTATGAATTCTTTATACATTTGGGATTCTAACCCTTTATCAGATAGGTCATTTGCAAATATCTTCTCCCATTCGGTAGGTCTTCTAGTTATGTTGGTTGTTTCCTTGCATATAGAAGCTTTTTATTTTTATGTAATCCTAATAGTCTTTAGTGTTTTTATCGTTTTTGTGTGTGTGTGTGTGTATTTTTGTTTTGTTTTGTTTTTGCTGTTGTTTCCCTTGTCTCAGAAAACATATCTAGAAGGAAGTTGCTATTACCAATGTCAGAGAAATTACTTCCTGTGCTCTCCTATAGGACTTTTATGGTTTGAGATCTCATGTTTAGGTCCATAATCTATTTTGAGTTTATTTTTGTGTTTTTAAACCTGATTTAGGGCATTTAGACACTTATACAAGATTTTACTATACATAAAATCTTTTGAATTAATGTTTTTGTATTCTTTGGGTAAATAGCTATTAGTGGAATTACTAGATCACATGGTAATTCTATTTTTAATATTTTGAGGAACCTTGCCTCAAAATTGCCTTCCATAGTGGCATATCAGTTTGCATTTCCATCTGGTGAAATTATTTTGATGAAATAGTGTGAATATTTTCAGTAAAACAACACACTGATAAGCATAACCATTTGCTATTAGTTTGTTCATATTAACTATTACATAACCTTTATATACTTGAATATATTTGTATATATTATGAAAGATAAATTCAACAATTTATTTTACAGATATTTCACATTGGAGATATCATTTTATATGATAATTTTTAAAAGATTTTATTTATTTTTTCATGAGAGACACAGAGAGGCAGAGATATAGGCAGAGGGAGAAGCAGAGTCCCTGCAAGAAGCCTGAAGCAGATCTCCATTCCCAGATCCCAGGATCATGCCCAGAGCCCAAGGCAGACACTCAACTGCTGAGCCACCCAGGAGTCCCTATGATAACTTTTAAGTTAACTGTACTAATCTAGTAGTCTAGATGATATATTCCAGGTATTTTTTTAACAATTTAAGTAAAATATACTTAAAAATAATTTCTTGGATATTCATATTTCAATACTAATTTGTGTTGTCTTCTAAGAATTTTTCAGAATGACATAAAATAGAAATATCTAATAAAAATTATCTCAATAATAAAAGAGTATAGGGATGCCTGTGTGGCTCAGTGGTTGATCTCTGCTTTTGGCTCAGGTCATGATCCCAGGACCCTGAGATCAAGTCCCACATTAAGCTCCCAGCAGGGAGCCTGCTTCTCCCTCTGCCTGTGTCTCTGCCTTTCTCTGTGTGTCTCTCATGAATAAATAAATAAAATATAACAATAACAATAACAATAATAATAATAATAATAATAAAAGAGTGTAGTACAATTGACGTTCAACATAATGAGATTCAGAATTTCCATGAAGATGTGTTGCTTGCTAAGTTAAACTAATGACAGTTGCTTTGGGGGTAATCATTGCTGACATCAAGGTATTTATTGCTCAGTATTTAGTTTTGGTTTGGTTTGGTTTAGTTTTTAAGTCACCATAAGTATTAGATTGGTACATTTTAGTGTCATTTGCAGAGTTGTGAGATTCATTTTGAATTGTACTTTGGAATTGTAACCATCTGCTAAGTTTTTGTTTCATGGACTCCAGAAAGGCTTGCAGATTTGCCAAGACCAGTTCTTGAACAACCCAATCTCATAGATCTACTCTTTTAATAGATGATTTAAAGTTCCCAATTTATGTCTCAAATCAGCACTTTGTAGCTGGATTATTTGCCATTAAATAATCTAATAGTTGGTGATATTTTTTCTTTTCAAAGGTTTAGTGAAAGCACATTCAGCACAAATCATTTAATTTACTGTAACTTCTAGCAATGCTCCACTTAAGTTAAATAAGAATTTTCTTCTGAATATTTTTGTTAGAAAATTAAGATAATATAAATGATTGATTTCACTGTTAATGGGTACACTGCTAAGGAATATAAACATTGCTGATTAACTTACACATAAATAATATACAGTGCAATATATTAAATTATCCACAAAAATAAGTAAATAATAAATCTTAGCATTTAACAATATTATAAAAATATTAATTTTAAGATATGTTAATAAAATGGACTTTATAACAAAATGAAGTCTATTATTTGTCATTCTTTAACAATGAAGGAGATTGATTATAAATTATATGATCTACCCTTAAAGATCATCATTTGTCATTTTTTTAGTTATGAAAAGAATGGCCAACTCATTAACATTCTTGGCACAGTGTTTGTTGCAACATTAAAGAAAACTCATAGGAAGTGATTCTGAAATTTTTCAAAGATGAGGAAAAGTTTTGGTATAAACAAAAGCCAAAGTTCAATATACAGTAAAGTATGTATATTGTGCTAGTGGTCAAAAGCAAAAAATAGGTAATTTTGGGTACATATATTAAAAATAAAAATAGAGGGATCCCTGGGTGGCGCAGCAGTTTGGCGCCTGCCTTTGGCCCAGGGCTCGATCCTGCAGACCGGGGATCGAATCCCACGTTGGGCTCCCGGTGCATGGAGCCTGCTTCTCCCTCTGCCTGTGTCTCTGCCTCTCTCTCTCTCTCTCTGTATGACTATCGTAGATAAGTAAAAAAAATAATAATAAAATAAAATAAAAATAGAGCAGCAGCTACTTATGAGTATGTGTGTGCGTCTAGCATGAGTCTTTATGTTTGTGTGTATACCTTGAAGGTAGTATTGCATTTATTAGCCAAATTTACATAAAATTTTCTTTTGTAATGCTTCAAAAATATAAAAGCCAATTTGCTATCATGGCAGAGCAAGCCACTGATTTAATACAAGAATATATGTTAGAGTAACTGTTTAAAGTATCACTAATTCCCATCTTCTAAAGCTAGCCAGGATGCTTTGGGATGACCACAGAATCAAGGTAGATCCTACAATGGTGAATTTGATAGTGGGTCAAATTTGGCTGGCTGTACATGAAATCTGCACTTAGAAGTTTAATGTATGAATAGCCTCACTATACATGGACCCACTCTCTGCTCCCTGCATTTATTTTCAAAGTTGAAGGAAAGAAAGAAAATGCCAAAAACATTTTTTTTTAAATCCTGAGTAACAGAAAAATACTGTAATAAATTTTTAAATGAATTTAGTTATTAAAAACACCCCCATATGTGTATATCTAAAGAAAAGCAATGGTGTCTCTTATGTCATAAAATATATTTCCTGAGCAAGTTTTTCAGAAAAATATTGACATTGATGTACCAAGTAGTAAAATCTCCCAATTTGATGAAATTTCAGGTAGAAGAGGGAGTAGGATTCCCATACTGCATTCCCATACTCCATATAAATATAAATAGGCAAAAAAAGTCTTAGTGTCAAAAATAATTTAGTTTTTTTCTTTTTTTATGGTAGGAATAGAAAAATTCAATCAATTCAAAAATACTTTTTAACACTGACAATGTTTCTTTGCATGTTTGATACCAAATCAGAGAATTTTAATCTTTTGAAGTATCCTGACAGTGGGAAAGAGGGTAAGATTTTTGAAATTTTACTTACTTTTAAACTTTCTCTTTTTTTTGCTTGAGCCATAGGAATTTTACAAATGTATAGTCAGGATAGTTTGGGATTTTTTTTCCCCAAATTATCCAGATATACTTTTGGCATCTTATTATTTTTGCCAGAAGAGCTCCTGATGCCAAAATATGAAATGAAGCAAAAATACAAACTGCAATGTTTATATTTTGAGTAGCTTTCATTTGACAACAATGGCCTCTTTCTCATTGCACTTGGTCCCTGAGGAAGCAAGAAGTGCTGGTGAATGTTTTTCTGAAGTAAAGAGGGTACAAAGTGCTGACCACTGTGGATGAAGGAAAGAGAATGAAACTGCACTTCAAAATAAACCTAAAAATATAAAGGAAAGAAAATGCTGAGTAAAGTCTATCGATATCTTGGCATTATGTTGGATAGTGATATAAGAAATCCTGCACTTAAAACATAGTGAAAATAAAGTAATTTTTAATGGTCTTGGTAGAAGGATGCTAGAAATTATAACTTAGTTAAGAGCTTTAGTTATTCCAAATGCCAGTTATTCCAGTTTTCCAAATTATGAGATAATAAATGTATTCAAGCTCTATGAACAAACCTTAGTAATATTCAATCACAAGTTACATACATATTTAAAAATGATAGAATAATAAGTTGATTTTAATTTTCAACATTTACTTCATGAGGTGAGATGTATTTAAAGAAAGAGCATTTAAGTTCATCTTAGATTTTATTCTACATCAGTTACATTGAACTTGCATGGCATTCAAGTTATTGCCAGCCAGATGAAAGGTTTTCATATTTTAAAAGTTGTCTCCTAACATTCACATTATTATTCTTTCTTTTAGCTTTGACTATATAAACTGTTTCAAATAGTATTCACCATCTCTGGAAGCTGAGCTGCTAATAAATCTTCCTAACATTTGTTATTTGTGGACGAAGGTGTTCTTTCTGTTAATTTGGGTTATGACCTCCAAGAGAAATGACTGTAGCACATTAGTCATTCAGAGTGCTTCCCAGTTAATGAGAAAACAATTTGTCGTAAATATTCTGAGCTTTCCAATGGCTTCTGGCGACTCAAAATTCTCCCAAGCAGGTGAAACATAATGTTTCCCCCTAAATCTGATGACGAAACTAAGGGTGTTGGAATCAGGAAAAAAAAGAAGTATGGGAATAACTGTGTTGGAGTTGTCTAATCAGTGATGGAAAAGTGGAAATCACTGCTAAAGGGCACAATTTCAAAATAATATCTCAAAAATATCATTGGTCATATCATTGGATTTGCTAGAGTACCAAATCATTGTTCTGAAAAATTGATTGTAAAATGAGGTGGGTTACCAAACACTCTGGATTTGCCAAATGTGTCTTTTAAGGTCCAAAAGTGCTGATGAGGGAAATTTCCACTTTATAAAATAATTACATATAAGAGATGTAGAAAGGGGTAAAATTCAAATATCCTGATTTTCTACCCCTCAAATAAATAATTTAAGAAATAATCATTACTTCTCCAAAAATCATTAGGTGGAAAATTGATGTGGAATTTTGTAATGGATGAATTGAATCAGTAATATCAGGAAGCCACTGATATTACTGTGAGATAATAAGTTAAGAGTGAGTTAAGAGACATTATGTGCCTCCAGATATGATGTTTAGGAAACACAAAATAGCACCTAGTTGAATCTGAATTAAATCTAAGCCTCTGGACCTAATGACCAATTTATAGGAAATGCATAAAGCAGAGGAACTATTGAATAGCATACTGTTTATCCAGAGAGATTAAACAACTAGATATCTTATCGGATAAATAAAAATTAGAATAATAGCTATAGATTAAAGAGACTTAAGAAACATAACAACCAAATGCTATGTGTGAATACTATTGAAATACTAATTTTTTTGAAAAAAAATCCTTAATAAACTGGAAGAAAAACATTTTAAAAACTATCAATGAAATTTAGAAATATTAGCTGATATTTTGAAGTATTGCTAATTTTGTGATTGTACTAATTATATAGTGCTTATATAAAAAATAAAATTCCTTGGTTGGGGGGTTACATTTACTTTAAAATATTCTAGCCAAAAATAGGTAAAAGACAGAATATGGGAGATGGTACAGGGGAGGAGCAGAGAGAGGGCTAGGAGAAAGAGCCAAGGCAAGACAATATGTGAGATGAGAGAGACAAGATTAGCAAAATAAGAACTTCTGAGGCTTGCTGAAGTGTACCCGAGATTTCATTATCCTGTACTGTCTATTCTGTGCATATTTGAAAATTTCCATTAAAAATAGTGTGATGTTAGTACTTTAAAAACCTCTCAAGGGGGCAGCCGCGAAGGCCTAGAGGTTTAGCGCCACCTTCAGGCTCCCTGCATGGAACCCGCTTCTCCCTCTGCCTGTGTCTCTGCTTCTCTCTCTCTCTCTCTCTCTCTCTCATGAATAAAAAAATCTTTAAAAAAATTTTTTTTTTCAAAGGACGCCTGGGTGGCTCAGTGGTTGAGCATCTGCCTTCGGCTCTGGGCATGATCCCGGGTGCAGGGATCAAGTCCTACATTGGGCTCCCTGGAAGGTGCCTACTTCTGCCTCTCTAGGTCTCTGCCTCTTTTTCTATGTCTGTCTAAAAAAAAAAAAAAAAAAAAAATATATATATATATATATATATATATTTCAAATGTAAAAATGTGTATATATATTTCAAATGTAAAAATGTAAATATATATATTTCAAAAACTGTCAGAAATTAATTTATAATTGATTGAAGATAATTATAAAGTAACATACCAGAACTGCAAAATAAAGATAATCGATAAGGTTGAAATGCACTATGAAGGTCCTTCAATAGCAGTTTTATGATATTTTTAATACTTTTGGTTATGATATATAAGGAAAAGACTGGATCTAGTGGATTTTTTCCCCAGAAAATTAAATAAGTCCTATGAACAATTTAGTTCTATGAGTTCTCATAAGCAGATTCTTTTTTCATAGACTTAGCCATAAACTTCCCACTCAAAATGTCCCAACCCTCTAGAGTCAGGCTTATCAAACCTCAGGTACAATACACCTGGAGAGAGTTGGGGTCTTTTCCTTGTCTTCCTTTGACTGTTTATTGCATTGCTTTCAAGCAGCAAGGTTGGGACAAAGAAAATATATGGCCATAGAGTCAATGAGGTTCAGAGCACTAATTATACATGTCAAATTCTGCACATGTATGTCTTCATTCATAATCCGTGACACAAAGCACTCCAAGGTCCCTCTCACAAAGCATTGTTTTCTATATATATATATATATATATATATATATAACTGCATCCCAGTATTTCTGTTTTTGTTTGTGTTAGCAAGCCACTTTGCCTTTACTTTTAAATTTCACCTAACTTCTAAGGTCTTTTCTGAATTTTTGAGCTAGCACAGACTAGGTTATTCTATGGTTAATAACTTCCAAATCTCAATGGCTTAATACAGCAGAGGCCTATCTAGTCTCTGATCAAGCCACATACAAGTTACAGGGTGACAAAAAAGTGCTCATTGCATGGGGATCCCTGGGTGGCTCAGCAGTTTGTGCCTGCCTTCGGCCCAGGGCATGATTCTGGAGTCCCAGAATTGAGTCCCACATCAGGCTCCCTGCATGGAGCCTGTTTCTCCCTCTGCCTGTATCTCTGCCTCTCTCTCTCTCTCTCTCTCTCTCAAATAAATAAATAAATAAATAAATAAATAAATAAATAAAATATTTTAAAAATTGCCCATTGCAGTGACTGAGGGACACAGGGTGATGGAGCAGCTATTATCTCCAATACCTACTGTCACCATGGCAGAGAAAAAAAGGCATCTTATAGGGCCTCACATTGACCACTAATGTGGAAGTGACACATTGTATCTCATTGGTAAAATGTAAGTACATCAGAAAGTACAATCTATCAAGTGCTCTGAACAGGAGAGAATCTGTATTGTTAACAATCATTTATGATCACCACATCCAATCTCCACAACACACACAAATATGTGTACATATGCCCATGTATGTGTAGACTTTTTCATTGTGAACCATATTACAAATGACAGTGTTTTTGCATTCTCTGAGAATTATTGTTAACTAAGTCTGTCTGATGAAATCTCATTGCAAATAAAAGGCAATGTTAACTTCTTTCAATTGTATGTGACTACATTAATCTTCCATTAGCATTATATATCATATAAAATAAAACAATTTCATAAGAAAGTAACTATAACAATACTGATTAAAGGTTTTTATTCACTTAAAAATCATTTAGCAGCTACAGGTCAATATATTTTTCAAAAAAAAATTATCATTATGTGCTCTTGGATGGATATTGAGATCAAATTCTGCAGGCTATTTTTTTCAAATATCCTATGTATCATTTCAGATCCTATGTAACAAGGGCTTTGGTTAGTAGGGGTGATTATACAATTACAATTTAGCTTAATTATTATCTGTTACTTACTCTCTATGAAAGACCATGTCTCCATTGGCAGCCTGGTTAGCCTTAAAATCAGCTTCAAAGGCTCTCCTGTTCTGGGTGCTTTAAATTTAAGGCTCTTGTGTAAGAGTTGATAGAACTGACTTTTCTATACTTATTTCAATGTGGATAACTCCATCATGATAAAGTATCTTTTAAGTTTAGGGATTTTTAATAGGCCTGGAAGCACAGAAACATATTGCTACTTTAACAAAACTTAATTGGATATCTAGAAATCCCAGGAAAGAGAAAGAAAATGACAGATATATTTTCAACTTAAAACTCAGAAACTAAGACACATGGCATGTTTCTAAGCGAAACAACATTTGCTTTGCAATATTACAAATAATCTTTTGGGCCCAGACCTGTCTCTATTATGAATAAGTTATGGTGTAAAGCTGTGGGAGAGACTGAGAAAGTTCAGAGCAGTTGTTTGTGCCAGATTCTACTGCTTGATATCCATGTTACATTTTTCAAATTATTATTTTCAGTTTTTCATCAATGGCCCTGGAAAAAAGAAGCTTTTCTCACACAGAGATACATTATACAGCTCATCCTTCAGGGAAGAATGCATTTCCCTAACTGTTAGGCTTTCAGTTGGCAAACACACTTTATTTCCCCTTTAGGGATTGCCTCAAGTACAGAGAGATTCTTTCTTATATTTACCCTCTTGGAGATGGCTCATATCTACAGACAGACAGAAGGAGAATAAAGGCTTCATCTTTTCAATTTCATCCCATGTGCAACATTCCTGATGGGATATTTTAACTCTTGAGCTTTCCATAGTGTCAGCTGAGGTTATCACTGGGACTAGAACAATAGTTGAACCTCACTCTACAACCAGCCCCACTTCTCCATGTCCTATATCAGTGTGCCAAGAGTAGTCATTAGTAAACTTCTTATACTAATACTTATAATACTTATCTGTCTTTCATCAGATACTTCTTCCCAATGAACTGAACCTGCAACAGTAATGGAGAAGATAATCTGGTTTAGAGCATCGATAAAATAAGCACTATGGAAATGTAAGACACATTCTGATAAATCATCTCTTAATATAGCCATTTGCCTTTGCCTGGGGGCACCTAAAGGAATCATTTCAAACTTCTTCATATAATTTTAATGATATTTGTAAAATCTTGAGCCCATAGTATTTTGGTGGAAATTTTATCTAACTTTCCATGGGTCATTTTGAAATGTACTATTTTCTATTTCAAAATAACATAAACCTATTTATTAGTAAAGATGGTGATTTACTACATTATTAAGTTGAAAGGATATATTAATTCCTGTTAATATTACTATTATCATTGTGCTTCATGCCCATGCCATATACATTTAGCACATGCCACATACATACCACCACAAACATAACATTACACATACTGTTTTGAAAGCATTTCATATTTTATAAGAAAATGCAATATAATAATTATTTTGTAATTAAAAGAAAAATAATGAATAATGGCTGTCCCCAAGAACTGATCCTTAGTGAATTATAATCCAATATAATTCTATGGTATGGAAAAATAAATACTGACTGTGGGGATCCCTGGATGGCTCAGCAGTTTGGCACCTGCCTCTGGCCCAGGGTGTGATCCTGGAGACCCAGGATTGAGTCCCACGTTGGGCTCCCTGCATGGAGCCTGCTTCTCTCACTGCCTGTGTCTCTGCCCCTTTCTCTCTCTGTCTTTCTCTGTGTCTCTCATGAATAAATGGAAAATCTTTAAAAATAAATAAATACGTACATACATACTGAGTGAAATTGTAAGGGATAAACAAGCAATCAACAACAACTAGAAGCAATCTAGTTTTATTACATCAAGAATACAGAGACTTTGCCTATGTACAGTTTTTTAATTTGCTTATAGAATTTTGCATATACAATTTTACCACTTGCTTCTGCCCTCTGTGTATGAGGTCCTCTGAGAACCATATTCCTGAAAGTGCAGAAGTTTTCAAGTTTGTCATCTTTTAAGTTACTTCTCTCTAAGGCTACCTCTTGATGCTGACAGGTAGGAGAGGTTTTTTGGGTTTTGTTTTGTTTTGTTTTGTTTTGTTTTGTTTTGTTTTGCTTTGTTTTTTCTAGGAGTTCAGTTTTCTTACTGACACAGAATTCCCATTGACTCAGTGATGCTTTAGGCAAGCTGCTTCCTGAATTTTAATATTTTGGTGAAGTGGAATAGTCAAAATGCTGTGTATGGACTAGAAACCTGGATGAGAAACATAGCTTTGCCACTTCTACAAAACCTCTGCTAGCTTATGTACAATGGGAAATCTGACTGTATCTTACCTTAGGACTGTTATCCTGGTTAATGACAAGTTTATAAAATTTACATAAGGCATCAGCATTTGGAATATACAAGAAAAATATTTACTTTCCCCACTCTGGTCCTTTGCTTCTGGTCTGGTTCACCACTCTTAAAATGCTGAATGAATTCTACTGTAAGTCCTTTATCATATTGCCTTTTAAAATCTATTTTGCTCTCCTCTTTTCTGTCCTCTTCCTCTATACTCATTGAGGAAATATGAAAATGGTACAGATGATGTGTGGTTGCCTTTGAACAACTACTTCATAAGAAAACCTTTAAGAATTTTGTGACATGTAACAAAAATATTTTGATGATATTCATTGACTCAGGGGTCTAAAATTCAGAGAGGCCATGGTAGAGATGCTCATCTTTGGTTCTGTTACTAGGATAGAGTTACTTTTGTTCCTATGAGTAAAAAAGGCAACCTATCTGCCGAGCCTGCATTCAACTTACAGTGGTGATCTGGTTAGGACAACTGTAATAGGCACAATTACCCCATCCACCAAGGTGGAGAGGGAGGCAGGGAAGTAGGCATTCAGGAAGTAGTTCTTAGCAATTCTGAAATGCAGTTGGCCATGTGTTGCCAATGTTTTGATCAGGGCCCAGTTCCTGACAATGGTTCTCCTGGCTCTAAGTTCTGCTTTCAGTGTCCTCTCTCCCCATCTCCCAGCAATTCATAATCCTGTTTCCATCAATAGTAGCTCTTGTTTGAAATTACATAATTTTTTAGACCTGTGTGCAGAACTTAGAGATTCAAAAGCCTGGATCTATAAGGAAATGGTGGGACAATGCTTTTCAGAGTTTAGTCACACTGTTTTTAGCCAAGTGGGTCAATGGGGGCATGCCCTTTGATTCTTAGTGGCCTTTTTATTGAACTGGAAAGGCATTTGATATTCACTCTAAATATTTCTTAGATCTCAACAAAGGGCCTTATAGCCATACTCTGGATTCCCAGAGGCCATGCTTTACTGGCAGTACTCTGGATTTATTTGATATTTGTCCCAAGGACATTTATTCCTTTGAAACATTTTCCTTGCAGGGAAGATTGCACTAGCCCTATTCATTTCCTCAAAATTCTAACTAAACTTGAAAAATGTATTATTTAAATGATCTATTTCCTCCTAAATTTTATCGGGAGCAATGAGCAGAAACCAGGACATCCCCATACCTAGACCATTAAGTTCATTGGGTATATTTTCTGTTTTTCACAGTACCATCAATGACAGTGGTGTCAAGCTTTATGCTACTATATATAACAACAGTCATTCTACTACCAGTTTCCAAGAACATTTTTCTCTGATTTTCATTCAAAATTTCCCCTTGCTGAGGCTTATCAGTTTTCTGCCCACTGCACGGTCTCCAAATCAGTATCACATGGTTTAGGTTTTGTTACCGCAGCATCTCAATCATAGTATCCAGTTCTGTTCCCCTTTTCTTTTATTGTAAAACAAACTAGAATCCTAATCCTCTGTGGAGTCATAGTGAATCCGGTGGAAAGCTATACACATTCAGCAGATGCTGTTTGCTATTTCATCACACAAAATATGCCAAGTGATTGAAATTCCAAATCCTTTTAATGGGTATAGCAGCTTTCTAGGGAAGGAGTGAGGGGTGCAACTTCCAGGCAACAACATTATTACAGAAAGATGACAAGGAGAAGAGAGGGGGGATGGGAAGATTTTCAAAGCAATGTGTAGTTAAACACAAAATGCTCTCAGAAGGCCTAGGACTCTTCCTTTTGTGTGACACATAACATTTAATTCCTTTGTCTTGGGTTGTTTTAGGAAGATTTGTATGCCAAACTTTAAGTTGTCTAAAATAGTCTTCAATTTATTTTCTTTTTATACTTGGTTTCTCAAACAATAAAAATGTAAGGTATTATTATTATTTATCATATTAGTTACCAGGAAAGAGGAATTAAAAATCCCCTTAAATCTTAACTCCTTCTGAGAGATATTTTAGAAACTGACAGAATAAGAGAATCAGAAAAACATACTGAGTAGTAGTATTTATAGAAGAAAGTAATAATGAACAGACAGAAAAAAAGTACAAAATGAGAGAGCTTTGAAAAAAAGTTATAGATATTGGCATTATAGCTGACAGAGATTGAATAAGATTCACATTAAGAAGAAACCACTGAGTCTTGAATTCAAAGCTTATTAAAGACTTAAAAGACCAGATTAAGTACATAGTTGAAGTAAGAATTCAATGGGTAAAGGATTAGATGTTTTCAGAGAAGGTAAAAGCTGTATGTGAAGAAAAAAAAAAGGACAGGATAAAAAGTGTGAACATTAATATGCTGGAGAAGCAAGATAAATGAAACATTTGCTTTTGTTTTTATTTTCATTTGGTTGGGGTTTAACTATGAAAGGCTGAAGATCAAAAGGGATGAAGTCTCAGGGGAGACCAGAAGAATCCAAATATGTTCAGCTTCTCCTCAATTAGTGATAGTTGAGTCAGGATACCATGTTTTAAAGGAATAGTTTACTCATCATATTCTTTCTTTCTTTTCTTTTTCTTTCTTTCTTTCTTTTTTCTTTCTTTCTTTCTTTCTTTCTTTCTTTCTTTCTTTCTTTCTTTCCTTTTTCTTCTTCTTTTTTTAATTTTATTTATTCATGAGAGACACAGAGAGAGAGGCAGAGACATAGGCAGAGGAAGAAGCAGGCTCCCTGCAAAGAGCCTGATGTGGGACTTGATCCCAAGACCCCAGGATCATGGCCTCAGCCAAAGGCAGATACTCAACCACTGAGCCACCCAGGCATCCCCTTACTGTATTCCTTGAAGAAGTAAACATATTTAACAAACTTGTAAATGGTTTTAGGTTGTTTGGAACATTATTCTATTTTATCCCATCTAAAATAAGAATTTTACCCTTTAAGAGAGCCTTCCTCTTGATTTCTAGTAAAGGCTTTGTTAATATAATAATAACTCTATGAGATATATATTTGTAACATATTGCTTATTATTATGTGTGATATATGTGATATGTAGTCCCTATATATATAAAATGTATATACGATACATATATATTTATATGACAAAGGAAGTTTGTACATCAATACAGCTATATCAGAGATAAGTACACATAGCAGACTTACATTGTTTGCTAATTACAGTAATGCTCAATGAGCTTTAACTAAACCTTGCTTGATCCTCATGAAATAAAACACTCCTCTTCAAGTTGCCAGTAGGATACCCAGCTGGTAGTACCCAACAGGAAATTGGAAAGGCAGAATTACTGAGGGAGTGGTTTAGACAGGAGATGTAGATTTGAAAGATATTTTCATAAAGCTGAAAGCTAACACACTGGGAGCAGATGTTGTTGCCACAGAGCATAAAAGAAAAGAGGTTGGCAAAAAGAAATGGGAAATGCTTACATTTTCTGAAGCATGAGAATAAGAGGGTTTGTACTGTAGATATTAAGTAAAGGAAATGATTGAAATAAGATGTATTTTTTAAACTTAAAAGATTTAGATATCCACACGGAATATTAAAAACAATGTATGACCAACATCAGTAGTCATACCATCTAGCTTATTATTATTCATATGCATATTTTACAGTATTTATATATTAATATCGGTAAAAATAAACAAGAATATTTTGTATAAACTCAACTTATAAAAAGGATATTCTACTTTCTGTATTCTTTTTGTTCTTACTCTTCTTTTAATATTTACCATATTCTGGAATTCACTCAGGTTGATATATGTAGCTAGCATTTATTTTTAATGCTGAGTGGTATCCCATTGTCTAAAATAAATCATTATCTTTTTATCAGTTGACTTTGGATTCTTTCCTGTATTTTTATTTTTTAAGATTTTATATTTTTATTTGATAGAGCACAAGCAGGTAGAGGGAGAAGAAGAAGCAGGCTTCCCACGGAGCAGGGAGACAGATGCAGGGCTCCATTCCAGAACCCCGGGATCATGACCTGAGCTGAAGGCAGATTCATACCCAACAGAGCCACCCGGGCAACCCCTCCTTCCTATATTTTTCTTAGTATAGACTACATATGAACATTCTTTTGCAGGTGTTTCTCAAGGGTTATAAATAGAAACCATTGTGTTTACGTGATATGTGCATCTTCATTTTCAACTTTACACCAGTGTCAAATAGCTCCCCACTGATTATACAATATTCATCTCACCTAGCAGTGTTTAAAGGTTCCTATCATTCATTATCTTACCTGACAGTGTTGCCAGAAATTGTACATTTTAGCAATTTGATGGATGAGATTTTAATTTTATCTGATGATTGTACTTTTAAAAACATTTATTAGCATTCATTTTTATTCTTCAGTGAATGATATTTTGTTTATTTAATCTGTTCCTTTATATACACATTTGAGAGAATTGTATGTACTTCATCTCTATAATAGACCTCTTAATTAGATTATGTTGAAAGGGATTATCTTAATTTTAATGTAATCAAAGATGTAAATATTTTTATGTATTCACACTTGTATCCCTGAGTATCTTTTAGACATTATTTCATTAGAGCAATTTTAGGTTCACAGTAAAATTGAGAGGAAAGTAAAGAGAATCTCCCACGTGAATAGCCACCTCCATTATCAACATCTGCCCCACAGTAGTACATTTGTTAGAACTGATTAACCTATATTCACACATCATTAGCACCTGAAGCTCATAGTTTACATTAGGGATCACTCTGGTATTGTACTTTCTGTAGGTTTGGACAAATGTGTAGTGACATCTGCCCATCATTATTTTATCATACAGAGTAATTTATTGCCTTAAAAATTCTGAGCATTGCCCCTATTCATCCCCTTCTCCCACCTAAGTCATGGAAACCCCTGATCTTTTTACTATCTTTGAAATTCAACCTTTTTAAGAAAGTTATATAATTGGAATCATATAGTATACAGCTTTTCAGTTTAGTTTATGTCATTTACGTGTAGTCATTTGAGTCTTCTCCATGTCTTTTCATGTTTGGTGGCTCATTTCTTTTTAGCACCAAATAATATTCTATTATCTGTATGTGCCAGTTTATTTATATATTCACCTACTGAAGGAAATCATGATTTCTTTCAAGTTTTGTTAATTATGAATAAAGCTGCTATGAGCATTCATGTACAAGTTTTTGTTTAAACATAAGTTTTCAGAGGATCCCTGGGTGGCTCAATGGTTTAGCGTCTGCCTTCGGGCCAGGGCGTGATCCTGGAGTCCCGGGATCGAGTCCTGCATCAGGCTCCCTGCATGGAGCCTGCTTCTCCCTCTGCCTGTGTCTCTGCCTCTCTCTCTCTCTCTCTCTGTGTGTGTCTGTCGTAAATAAATAAATAAAATACTTATATATATATTAAAAAAAAAAAAAACATACGTTTTCAGCACCTCTTGGCGAGTACCAAGGAGAATAATTTCTGGATTATGTGGTAAGAGTATGTTTATTTTTGTAAGAAACTGGCTTCTAAAATGGCTGCACTATTTTGTTATTTCCACTGGCAGTGAATGAGAGTTCCTGTTGCTGCACATCCTCACCAGCATTTGGTTTTGACAGTATTCAGGATTTTGGACATATGAATAGGTTGTAGTGAAATCTCATTGTTGTTTCAATTTGCACTTCCCTGATGACATATGATGTGGAGCATCTTTTCATATGCTTATTTTTCATCTGAATATCATCTTCGGTGAGATGTCTTTTAAAGTCTTTGGCTGATTTTTAAATAAGGTTGCTTGCTTTCTTGTTGAGTTTTAACAGTATTATTTTTTGTTTTAATATTTTTTTAATGCTTTGGAAAACAGTCCTGTATCACATGCATGTTTTACAAATATCCTTTCTTTGTCTATGGCTTGTCTTTTTATCCTCTTGACAGTCTTTTGCAGAGCAGACATTTTTAATTTTAATGAGATCCAGCTCATCATTTATTTCTTTTGTGAATAGTATCTTTCATGTATCTAAAAAGTTATTAACAGATACTCAGGTTACTGACAGTCATCTAGATTTTCTCCCATGTCATCTTGTAAAAGCTGTATATTTTTTCATTTTACATTTATACCTGTGATTGTTTGAGGTTATTTGTGTGAAGGATATACTGTCTATGCTTTTAGCATACAGATATCTATTGTTTCAGTGCTATTTGTTGAAGAGACTATCTTTGTTACATTGTATTTCCTTCATGCCTTTGTCAAAGATCAGTTGACTATATTTATTTGGGTCTGTTTCCAGTCTCTTCATTCTGTTCCATTGATCTACTTCTCTATTCTTTTACCATTACCACAATGTCTTGATACTGCCGAGATTTATAATAAGTTTTAAAATGGACTAGTGTCAAGGTTTCCTGGCTGGCTCAGTCAGAATGGCATGTGACACTTAAACTCAGGGTTGTAGGTTCATTCCTTACGTTGGGTGTAGAAATTACTTAACAGTAAAATATTCTAAAAAATGGGATACTGTCAATCCTTTACTTTTTTTGCTGTTTGATTTTATTTTGGCTATTCTGGGTCCTTTTCTGCTCCAAATATATTTTAAAAATCATTTTGTTGATATCTATAAACTATCTTGTTGGAATATTTATTGAGATTGTACTGAATCTATAAATCAAGGGGGAAGAACTGACATCTTAAACATATTAAGTCTTTCTGTCCACAGACATGGAATATTTATTTAGTGAGTTTTTTTTCCGACCAAGTTTTATAGTTCTCATATAGATTTTGTACATATTTTGTTAGATTTATACTGAATTATTCCATTTTGGGAGGTTCTAATGTAAATGATACTGTGTTTTTAATTTCAAATTCTACCTTTTCATTGCTGATGTATAGGAAAGTGATTGACTTTGTATAATAACCTTGTATTCTACAACCTTGCCGTATGCCCTTATCAGTTCCAGGAGTTTCTTTGCCAGTTGTTTTTAGGATTTCCTACATAGATGATTATGCCATCTGTGAACAAAAGACAGCTTTTCTCCCTTACCAAACTATATAATTTTCATTTTTTGTCTAATTACATTAGCAAGTATTTACAGTATGATGTTGAAGAGGAGTCATGAGAAAGGACAGCCTTGCCTTGTTCCTTATCTTAGTGAGAAAGCTTTTAGCTTCTCACTACTAAATATGATGTTAGCCACAGGGTTTTTTTTTTTTTTTGCAGATATTCATTATCAAGTTGAAGATCTTCTCCTCTGTTCTTAGTCTACTGAGGGGTTTTATTATGAATAGATGTTGGATTTTTTTCAGATGCTTTTTCTACATCTTTTGATATGATCATGAGGTTTTCCTTCTGTAGCTTGTTAATGTGATGAAATACATAAGTTGATTTTTAAATATTGAACATCCTTGAATACCTGGAGTAGATCCCACTTGGTCATGGTATGCAAGTCATTTTTATATATTGAAATAAATTTGTTATTCTCTTGAGAATTTTTATATCTGTGTTTATGAGAAATATTAGTTTTATTTTATTTTTTGGTAATGCTTTTGATTGGTTTTGGTATTAGGGTGATACTTGCCTTAGAATGAGTTAGTAAGTATTCCCTCTGCTTCTATCTTCTAAAAGAGAGTGTGGAGATTCGGTAATAATTTATTCCATAAAAGTTTAATATAATTCATGAGTAATTCAATCTTTGCCTGGTGCTGTTTTTGAAAGTTGTTAATTATATATTCAATTTATTTAATAAATATACACCTATTCAGATTGTATGTTTCTTCTTGTATCCATTTGGCAAATTGTGTCTTTCAAGGAATTGGTCTATTTCACCTAAATTATCAAATTTTGTCACATAAAGTTGTTCATAGTATTCTTTGTTTCCCTTTAATTTATGCTGGATGTAAAATGATCTCCCCTATTTCATTTCTAATATTAGTAATTTTTGCCCTCTATTTTTTTTAATTAATCTGACCAGAGGTTTATTGATTGCACTGATTTTTTTCAAGGAATCAGCTTTTAGTTTTATTGATCTTCTGTATAGATTCTGTTTTCAATTATACTGACATTTCTTCTCGTTCTTAGTATTACTTTTCTTCTGCTTATTTTGGATTTAATTATTCTATTTTTTTCTAGTTTTCTAAAATGGAAGCTTAGATAATTGATTTTATATATTTATTTTTAGTATATGCATTACATTTTATTAATTTCCCTCTAAGTACTGCTTTTGCTTCATACAATATGTTTTGATAAAATGTGTTTTCATTTTATTCTAGTTCAAAATATTTTAAAATTTTTCTCTTATTATTTATTTGACCCATGTGTTATTTAGAAGTGTATTGTTTAATCTCCACATATTTTGGGATTTTTCTGGTTAACTTTCTTTTATTGATTTCTAGTTTAATTTAATTGTGGTCCGAGATTGACATTGCATGATTTCTATTTTTTTTAATTTGTTAAAGTTTATTCATGTACCATAATGTGTGTTTTGTTTTGTTTTTGATGACTATTTCAGTGAACTTGAAAAGTATACATATTCTGCTGTTGTTGGTTGAAGTACTTTGTAGATGTTGATTATATCCAGTTCACTGATGGTGTTGAGTTCAACTCTGTTCTTCCTGGTTTTCTGTCTGCCGAATCTGTCCATTTCTGATAAAAAGATGTTGAAGGGTCTAATTATGATATTTCTCTTTTCAGTTCAATTAGTTTTTGCCTCAAAGTTTGATGCTCTGTCTTTAGGCAATTCATATTCAGGATTCTTATATCTGAGGGGAGAATTGATCATTTTATCACTATGCAATACTCTTCTTTATCCCTGATAATCTTCCTTCTTTGAAGTCTGCTCTATCTGAAATTAATATAGCTACTCTTCCTTTCTTTTGATTGGTGTTAGCATGGTATATTTCCTTTACTTATTTACTTCTAATGTTTCTTTTTAGTTAAAGTTAGTTTCTTGCAGAAAACAAGTACTTGGGTCATGCTTTGTGATCCACTCAAAATCTCTTCTAGTTGATGCCTTTAGTCTATTGACATTCAAAGTGATCATTGATGTAGTTGGATTGATCTATCATATTCTTTGTTTTCTGTTACCCTTGTTCTTTTTCTTATTTTTGTCTTCCATTCATTTTCTCTAATTTGTGGTTTTAATTGAGCATTTTATGATTCCATTTTTACTCATTTATTCACATTCCAGTTATACTTTTTTTTTTTTTTTGGCTTTTACAGTATATGTTTATGACTAATCTAACTCTACTTTCAAAAAACACATACCATTTGATGGACAGTATGAAGACCTCATAATAATGAAATAATCTAAAGTCCTCCATCCTGTGCCATGTATCATTACCATCACTTATCTTACTTCATATAAATATACATAGACATATATACATGTGTATATAATAGATATGTGTACATAATTATATGATAATACATAAACATGCATAATGGAACACAACATAGCTGCTATTATCTTGAAAAAAGTTTTATCTGTTAGATCAATTAAGAAAAAAAGTTTTTCTTTTACCTTTATTTATTCCTCCTTCCTCCTTTGATGCTCTTTTTCTTTTATGTAAATTCAACTGTCTGGCCTATATTATTTTCCTTCTCTCTAAAAAAGAACTTGTTAAAAAAAATAATAATAATAAATAAAAAATAAAAAAGAACTTGTTTAACATTTCTTGCAAAACAAGTTACTGGCAATAAACTTCTCCATGAAAGTCTTATTTCTCCTTCACTTTTAATGTATAATTTTGCAAGGTACATAATTTTAAGCTATTTTTTCCCTTTCCTCTCAATACTTTACGTATTTTACTGCACTCTTCTTGCTTGATGATTCTGAGGTCTTGTTTTTTGTTTGTTTGTTTTTACTTTTCAGTTTTGAAGATTTCTACTGAGCTATCTTCAAGGTCAGAAATTCTATGTTCAGCTTTTTCCAGTCTACTAATATGTCTATCAAAGGCATTCATGGTGGTTCAGTTGGTTAAGCTCTGCCTTAGGCTCCAGTTATGATCTCTGGGTCCTGGGACTCAGCCCTGCATTGGGCTCCCCACTCAGCAGGGAGTTTGCTTCTCTCCCTCTACCCCTCTCCCTTGCTCATGCTCTCTCTCTCTCTCTCTCAAATAAATAAATAAAATATTTTTAAAAGACATTTGTCATTTCTGACATACTATTTCTGATCTCTCGTATTTCTTTTAGGTTCTTTCTTAGTATTTCCATCTCTCTGCTTATGTTGTCTATCTATCCCTGCATGTTGTCTACTTTATTAATTAGAGCTTTTATCATATTAATTATAGTTGTTTTAAGTTTGTGGGACCCAAGAAATTTAACAAAAATCCCCTACCCCTGGACACGCAGAGCAGGACTAACTCCATTTTGTGCTGCACCCGCCACCTCCTGTATGACCCCCACATGACCTGCTTATTGCTTAAGGTGCTCCCCCACCCTAGTCAAGCCGCTGAGCACACCCTTATCGGAAATGGGCTCAAAACAATGTAACCCAGCCTTGTGCCCACCAAAACTGTGCGCCAATTCTGACCAAAATAATAGGCCAGCTCAAATGGATACTATAGGGTAGAATGTAATTCAATCGGCCACCTGCGTGTGGACCGACATGACTGCAACTTTCTGTGTATGTTACAGTCCCATTGGCCACTGGCCCCTATAAAGCTGCTAAGCCTCTTAGTCTCGGGGTCCAAGTCCCTGCTCCACTGCGTCGGGTATACTTGGACCCAAGCTCGATCTTGTAAATAAACCTTCATGTGTTTGCATTGGTGTTGGCTCCTTGGTGGTTTCTCGGATTCGCAATCTTGGGCACAAGTTATTTTATTATTATTATTATTATTATTATTATTATTATTATTATTATTATTTAAGTAAGCTCTACATTGAATATAGGGCTTGAACTCATGATCCGGAGATCAAAAGACACATGGTATACCAACTAAGCCAGTCAGGCAGTCTTTCACCCCTTAAGTTTGTCTATCTGTTTTGTAGTTGTTTTAAATTCTTGGTCTGATAATTCCATCATCCCTACCATGCCTGGTTCTGATGCTTACTATATCTCTTCAAGCTATGTGTTTTGCTTATTTGTGTGCCTTGTAACTGTTTTGTTTTTTCATATAGCCAAATATGTTTTTTTTTTTCTTATTGCCAAATATGGCCTCTGTACCCTTTTACAGGGCAAAAGAAACTGCTGTAAATAGGCCTTTACTAATGTGGTGGTGAGATGTGCAAAGAACCAAAGCATACTATGGTCATATAATTATCTTTCAGACTTTTAATGAGCCTGTGCCTCTGAACTGTGCACTTTGCAACTATTTCTCAGATTTTTCTCCCCCTTAGGTTTGGATCAGATGGCTACCACAGGCTGGAGTTAGATTTACTTTTTCCCACTTAGAAGGCTAAAGCTCTTTAGAGTTGCATATTTCTCTTCAGGTTGGTTAGCTTTGATAAGTACATCCCAAGCAGGTTATGATCTGGTTAACTACTTTTTATCTGAGGGTGGACCTTGTTAAGAACAGAATGCTTTGATGTATTTCAAAATGGTTTCTTTTCCTCTCTCCTGACAGAAGCATTTAGAGATTTCTTTTTTTCTCTGTTCCTTATAAGACATATTCCTGGAGGTGAAACCTACAAAAGTGTGAGGTTTACCTATGATTGGGTTCCCCTATAGTTTTAATTCTCATACTTGTCCACACTGAGCCTCCAGCAAGTCATTGGTTATCGTTCAGGCTTTCCTATTCCAGCACTGATTCCAGAAGTTCTACTCTAGTTTGTTGTGATTCTCTGTAGTCACCTGTTTTTTTTACCCCCTGAAATTTTGAGAACAACAGTTTATCCTGTGATTTCACTTCTTTTGGGGATCTAAGAACTGTTGATTTTTTAGGTGTTTTATTTTTCAGCTTTATACTTGTTGTTAGAAAAGAATGACAATTCCAAGTTCTTTACATGCGGAACCAGAAACCAAAGTCACACCCTTGTGTTTGATTTAATAAAAGCATACCTACCACCGGCATATATGTATTCTCTCACATTTGTTTCTAAAATATTTGCTTTTCACATCCCACTTTTTAGCTTTATCTCAAAATATTTTTATATGTAACTATGGGTTAAGTTTTATAGTTTTTTTTTTCACACAGCTGACCAATTTCTACATTTCTGTTGGTTATCTATTCATCATATATTAGTGATTTTCGTAAAATATTACCTCTGAGTAGACTTGTGTATCTTCATAGCACTTCATTTTCTTTTATTGGCTATTTGTTTATATCCTCCTAATCTTATCTGCTATTATGTATTAGAGCTTTATAATAAGACTTGAAATCAGGTAGAGCAGTACTTCCACTTTACTCTTCTTTAAAAATGTTCTGGTATCTTGGGCATTTATTCTTTTTTGCAAAATGTAGAATCAAAATCTGTGAAAAACTCTGTTGAGATTTTCACTAAAATTGAATCCAATTTAAAGATTAAGATAGAGGGAGTTGACATCTTAATGACATTTATTATTCATAGTTGAAAAGCACATTATAGCTGTAAGTTTATTTAAGTCTCTTATAGTCATTCAATAATGTAGAATTCTCTCCTATTTTCTTTTATATAAACTTGATTTGTCTCCATTTATTTCTTTGATTCATATATACATATATAAGATTGTAAATGAAATAATACCCATTTGAAACGATATACACCCATATACTTTGGATAGTAAAAAATGTATCACTTACATTCAATTTTTTCTCCTTTTCTTCAGAAAAGTTTTAAGTTAGGAATGCCTTCAACATTGAATTAGGAGTGGTTTCAACAACCTAGGTAAGAGTCATTCTCTTTATCATGGAAAAAAATGAAGATGACAGATGAAAAGTTAACACAAGATACTTAGACATTCTTAGAGTTCCTGGGTAGCTCAGTTGCTTAAGCATTTGCAATAGGCTAAGGTCATGATCTTGGGGTCCTGGGATCTAGCCAGGTGTCAGGCTCCTGGCTCAGTGGGGACTCAGCTTGTCTCTCTCCCTCTATCCTTCATTCTCCACCACCCCCCATCTCAATCTCTCTCAAATAAATAAAATCTTAAAAAAAAGAAAGATACTTGGAAATTCTGAAAGCTTCTGAATTAAGTCATTATATAAGAGCTTCATTATAATTTTATTTTCTCCCCTCCCTTCTCCCCTCCCTCCCCCCTCCCCTTCCTTTCCTTCCTTGCTTCCTTCCTCCTTCCCTCCCTCCCTTCCGTCCTTCCTTTTGTTTCTTCTTTCCTTCCTTCCTACTTTCCTTTTTTCACCTCAAGTAATTTTCAGGTTATTGGATACATTCATAGGCAAGAGGCAATTCAACAATTCTTCAATCATGTTACTACTTGAAAGCAAGTAAATGGTTATCTTTAAAATTTCACAACTTTATAAAGCAGGTTGAATTTATTTTTAAAATTATTAGTTAACTTTGAAGCTGTCATTAGTGTGAAGTTTTAGTCTAAAACGGGGGTTAGCAAACTGTGGGTCACATGCCAAGTGTTGCCTCTTACAGAGCAAATCCAGCTATGGACATTTATTTACATGTTGTCTTTGATTGTTTTCACCCTATAATAGCATGGTGAGTAGTAGCAGCAGTGTCACCCAGAAAGCCAAAAATATTTACTGTTATCTGTCCCTTTACAGGGTGGTTTACTAACCCGTACAGTTTAAAAGAAGCCCACAACTCTACTGTGTATGTAATTTTGTAGAAGGGGAGTATGTAAATAGAGATTTACATATTTTATTTAAATCAATTTTGAAAAATAGTGAACATTGTGGCTTAATACATAAAAATAGCTGTATCTATTTTTTAAATATGTTGATAATTGGTATTAATAAATATCCATGGTATAAATACCATTCATTGTGTTAAGGCATATCAAAAACAATTAAGAAAAAATATTTTGAAACATTTCTTGGATTTTTATATGTAAAATGATGGTTTCAGGTACAAACTGAAAGTCCTTAGTTTTCTGATTCCCACTTCAGTCAAGCAAGTCAGCTGAGTTTCCAGTTTCCTTGGGATCTGCCACGTTCCTGGCTTCAGGTAACACAGCCTCCCTAATTTCATTCCTCTGTCTTTTTAAAGTTTTTATTTAGATTCCAGGTAGCTAATGTTTAGTGTAATATTAGATTCAGGTGTACAATATAGTTATTCAAGACTTCCATACATCACCCATCATCCATACATTGCTCTCCTTGATCCCCATCACCTATTTCACCCATACCCCACCCCCTCCCCTCTGGTAACCATCAATTTGTTCTCTGTAGTTAAGAATCTGTTTCTTGGTTTGCCTCTCCCCTTTTCTCTCTTTGCTCACTTGTGTTGTTTCTTAATTCCACATGTGAGTGAAATCACATGGTGTTTTTCTTTCTCTGACAGACTTAGCACAACACTCTCTAGCTTCATCAATGTCATTGCAAATGGCAAGATTTCATTGCTTTTTTTATGGCTGAGTACTAAATATCCTAGAGGGGAACACAGGTAATAACCTCTGACATTGACTGTAGCAACTTCTTTCTAGATATATCTCCTGAGGCAAGGGAATTAAAAGCAAAACTATACTATTGGAATTTCATCAAAATAAAAAAGCTTCTGCACAGCAAAAGAAAACAGCAAAACTAAAAGGCAACCCTTGGAACGGGAGAAGTTATTTGCAAATAACATGTCTGATAAAGGGTTAGTATCCAAAATATATAAAGAACTTATAAACTCAACAACTGAAAAATGAATAATCCAATTAAAAATGAGCAGAAGCAATGAATAGATATTTTTTCCAAAGAAGACATCCAGATGGTGAACAGACGCATGAAAAGATGCTTAATATCAGTTGGCATCAGGGAACTCCAAATCACAGCTGCAATGATCTATCACCTCACACTTGTCAGAATGGCTAAAATCAACAACACAAGAAACAAAAGGTGTTAATGAGGTTGTGGAGAAAGGGGAACCCTCTTACAAAGTTAGTGGAAATGCAAACTAGTGCAGCCACTCTGGAAAATAGTATAGAAGTTCCTCAAAAAGTTAGAAATAGAAGTACCCTACAATCCAGCAATTGCACTACTAGGTGTTTATCCAAATAATACAAAAATACTAATTCAAAAGAATACATGCACCCTGATGCTTGTAGCAGCATTATCTATATTCTTCTATCCTTTTAATGGAAACAGAACAAAGTGTTCCTTTTCTGTTCTGTTTGCTTTATTGTCCCATGTGGTTCCCCACTCTTTTATTATCTAAATAACTATTTCTTCATATTACATTTGTTTTAAGAGCAATCCCTTTAGGTCTTCTGTTTTAAAAACTGATATTTGATATGCTTTGGAAAAATTGCTGAAAATTATTTTGAATGTGGTTCTGGAGAAGATATTGGCTGAATGCAAGGCAAAAGGTAATGGAGGTGGCAGCGAATTACCTTTTAGGTGGTTATGCCATTCTAGTTTGGAGTTATTTCTTCTGATCATTATAAATATACCATTCCTTTGCCCTATTGCTAAAAGATCTACTATTAGTCTTATTAACATTTTTAAAATGCATATCTGCCATCTCTTTCTTTTGAGAGTTTTGGTTTTTAGTTTCTATAGTTTCACTACAATATTTATAAGTAAGTTTCTTTCTCCTAATCCTAATTGCGAGAAGTTATGTTTTCTGAATCTAAACATTCATGTAATTAATTATGCAAAGTCCCATTCAATCACATTTACACATTTATTTATTCACATTCTCTACTCCCAGCAAATGGCAGAGAACTAAAATAATCATACTGCTCAGCGCAAAATTCATTATTCTCTTTAGTTTTGTAAGGCTTCTTTCTTGTTTTATTTTTCCCTTGTTATCTATATTTTCTACTCCATTTCCCTCTCTCTAAAACAAAAACAAACAAAACAAAAAAGAAAAAACCCTTTAATATGCATAATATTTTTGTATGTGTTTTGCCACAATTATATAGATGTTTTCTGAGTATGACATTTTTATTTATAGAAATGGCATTATAGAGACTTTAGTTTTTTCACTAGGCATTTTTCTATTACTTATGTGTGTGGTACAACTAAAATGTTTCTTTTGGATGCTTTATGGTATTTTGTGACAAGTTTTCTGTATATATTACACAGTTCTTATGCAATTTCCCTATGACTCTTCAACTAGTAATTACTACACATGTTGCTCCATTGATGAATACCATAGTCTCCTGATGGACATCTGGGAGGTTTCTTTTTAATAATGTATGACCAAAGTGGTATCATTGCCAGACTGTTCTCCAGAATGTTTTATCAGGCAGCACAGCCATCAACAGTGCTTGGACCTTTCTATATCTGTATATTCCAAAAATCTTGGCATCATCAGATTTTTTAATGTTTGCAAGGGCAAAAGATGCTGAGTGTTCTTTTATTGTTTGAATTTTCATTTTTAAATTAATAAGTCTGAGAGATTTTCCCCATCTTTTAATTTTGAGAGAGAACCAGGGGAGAGATAGAGGGAGAGAATCTTTCAAGCAGACTCCACACTGAGCATGGAGCCCAATGAGAGGCTTGATCACAGAACCTAGGAGATCATGACCTGAGCTGAAACCAAGAGTCAAACACTTAACCAACTGAACCACCCAGGCACCCTTGTCTCATATTTTTTATGTCTTTCAGTTTTCTTTTCTGCTAATATCTAACTCGTAATATTGTCTTTTGAGAGCATTGCCTTTTTCTTGTTGATATGCTAGTGTTTTATTAATATGTATTATCAGAAAAATGTGTGCCTAAAGATAAAACTTATATCTATTGGTTTGGCATTGGAATTTAGATAGTAGGCAGATTCATAAACAGATTCTAATGTTATTTCAAAAACCTAAATAACAATATAAGTATATATATTATAATAGAGATATGTATTTTGTAAATATAAAAAATGTTCTTTTATCAAAACATACTTCGTTATAAAAGTTTGGCTGACAATAGAATGTATAAGTAGCTTTATTTAGTTTTTTTTTTCCATTTGAACTTTACTATTTCTTGATTTCATGAAGCAATTACTAATTTTGTAATGTGGTGAAGAACTATTTTTGGTAAAGAAATATGATAATTGTATTTAGTAAATATTGTGATGGTAATTCTAATTTTATAGGCTTGTGAAAACATAGCCAAGAGGAAATACTCCAAAATTACATGCATATACATGCACTCACCCATGCACTCAGAGAATATTTAGTAATTATTTATTTTATTTTTATTTCTATCTTTTAAAAATTTTTTTTGTAGTGTGGGTAGTATTTTTAAATTAAAAAAGAAAAAAAGCAACTATCATGATTGGTACTAATTTGGAGGTGAGCCTATGATGACAAATTCAGCAAATTAGTATTGAGGTACGTTAACAATTTGTTCAGAGCAATACAATATTATAAATTTAGAGATAGCATGGATAAATTTCATCTTTTTTAAGATTTTATTTATTTGCTCATGAAAGACACACAGAGAGAGAGGGGTGGGGGAGAGAGAGGCAGAGACACAGGCAGAGGGAGAAGCAGGCTCCATGCAGGAAGCCCAATGTGGGACTCAATCCCAGGACCCCAGGATCATACCCTGAGCCAAAGTCATATGCTCAACCACTGAGCCACCCAGGTGTCCCAGCATGGATATATCTGAAAAATCAGTTTCTATCTCTGTTTTAACTTTGAAATACTTTTAAATATCATATATTCATGTTTAAAGTACTTTTTTTCTTGGATGAGATATTTTTAATTCTATAAAAGTCTGTGTATGTGTATGTATGTGTATAAGATGAACAAATTAACCCTGAGAACTGTTTTATTAAACTACACATTGGCAAAGATGATGTTCTCATAATTATTATTCCTGAGACAAAGCAATATTTTGTGATAACTTATCCTGTTACACTTTATAAAATAGGTAAAAAGATGAAGTTTGTTTACTATAAATGCAATTCTTAAAATAGTATTCATCTGTGAAACTTAGTATTTTGCTTGATCTTCATGGTTTTCAGTAATTAGTATGTAAATAATAATGAGAGACTCATTCTATAGTATCTCCCAAATGTCATGTCTCTATGGCATATATGCCTTCTAGGTCAATTTTATTTCAATTTGTTTTCCTCTCAGCTTGAGGAAAGTTTGAGAGAAGGTACCTGTGTTCTCTATCCAAATTCAACCATTATTACAGCATGGAAAAGGTAATAAGAAAATTTAGGCTAAGATTAAGATGAGAAATCTGGAAAATACTGAATGCCTCATAAGGCAAATAGTTGGGCCCCATTGCTCTTTTTAGCATTAAATTTTCCAAATGTCTGGGTTTCTCACAGTCTAAAGACATTTCCAAGTTTATTCAAAAGGAAAATATAAAATTTTAGGTTTAATGTCAGTTAGAATATTTATAGACCTACTCTTCTATATCAGTATTTTGAGAGCTGGTTATAATCATATTTGAAATAGATTTCTAAACATGTCTAAGTCATTTGTAATATGTACTAACAAAAGAAGAAAGTATTTTGCTGTTAAATGCTTCAAATATTTCCTTACTTCAAACACAACACAGGCATGGCAATTTAAAAGTTAGAACAGCAAAAACATATGTTTTTAAAAAAAACATGGAAAGACATGAACAAATATTTTCACATTCCATAATATATAATCTTCATGATGTAAGATTTGTTCATCTGTGTCAATATCAACTAAACAATTCTAATATATCATATGGATCAATTACAGAAATCTGAATAATTATAAGAATGAAGAAATTTGTTAAAAGCCTAATTTCTAATCCTATCACTTACTTACTGAGATAACTTGGGCAATTCAGTCAACATCTCTGAGCTTCCAGGATTCTGAATGAAAGAAAACACATTATCAAGTACTTTACATTCTACTAAAAACTTAATGCTAATTCCTAACTTAAATCTGTATCCTAGAAACTGAATACTCAGGTAAATTTAGAATGTTAAAAGTGACAGAGAAAAAGAAAGTAGAGGGAGAGGGGAGAGGAAAGGATGAGGAAAGAACTGAAAACAGGAAAAACATGGATCATGTGCATGGAGTTCAATTTTCCAAATAGCTGCCTAGATGAAATAAAGCAGGCCTGCCTTTCCATACCCATCATAAGCTGAGAAAGAAAGGCTCAATTCAGGAACACAATTGCTTGCCACCATGACTAGGTATAAATTGATGTAGGACAGAATATCTAAGTCATATGGTAGGTGTATATTTAACATTTTAAGAAAGGCAATTTCCAAGGAGGTGGAACTATTTCATTTTCCCAAGAATGTAAAGAATTCCAGTTTCTCCATATTCTTGTTAATAGTTTGATTTTTTAACTTTAAATATTTTAATAGATACTATAGTTGTAATTCATTGTAGTTTTAATTTACATTTCCCAATTGACTAATGATATCAACCATCTTTCATGTTTTTGCCATCTGTATCTTTTGTCCAAAAGTGTTAGCACAATCTTCTGTCCATAGTTTTCATGGATGTTTGTTTGTCTTCTTATCAAGTTTTGAGAGTTGGTTATATATTCCAGATAGAAGCTTTTAGATACATTACACATCTGCCAGTCCATGACTTTTATTTTCATTCTTTCAACTTTGTTCTTCTTTATCAAAGTTTTTTAGATACTCTAGATCTTTGCAATTGTATATGAATTTTAAAATTAGCTTGTTAATTTCTACCAAAAAATACTACTGACATTTTGACATTTTGTCAAATCTGTAGGTCGATTTTGGAACTGACATTAACCATTTTATGAACATAGTATATATCTATACTAATTTGGTCTGATAATCTCTGCCTTTTCAATGAGTTACTTAAACCATCTAGTTTATTGTGCTTTTTAAAATATAGTTAGGTTTGTACCTAGTGTCTTGCTATTTCTTTTATCCTTTCTTTTTTCTTTGTCTCTTTTCTCCTTTTATTGCCTACATTTGGATTAATTGCATGATTTTATTATTCTATATTAACTAAATAGATACACAAATGGCATGCAAATTACATACAATTACATTGCAAATTGTTTTAAGATATATGACTTTATTAATCTAAATTTCTCTTGATTAAAGGGAAAAATAAACTTTTCCAGATTGAAAGGTGAATTTTTAATTAATATTATTTTTTAATATAAGACTTCATAAAATAGAGCTATTTATTATCTTTGGGCAAACAAAGTTATAACCTCTGGTTTCATGTCATAAATGTGTCATTTCATTGTATAATTAAAAACATAAAAGCTGATAAAATTTATGAGTAAGTAAAACCACTGTTATGACATGTGTGCATTGTCACAAAAGATATATTTGCTCCAAATACATTTATATCAGTGTGCTGTGATATAGAAATCCTTAAGCATCATCATTGTATTAATATTTTCACACACTTTGAAAGCCTCACTGCACTGATGAATGAATGACTGAATTTCTCAACTTTAAAGCCTTTGTGGAAGTCATAATAGTCATACTCTAGAAGTACAAAGTAGTTATTATTTGAGATTTTAGACTCATAATATGTAGTTGAGAGTGTGCAATTAATTTCTTAATAGAAATTCTTTGCTATTTCTTACGTATCATCCAATACGTAGTCATATGGCTTTTAGTCATAAGACTCTGATTATACATGGAAGGAAATATTGAAAGGAACAATTTCCAAATGCACCAGATACAATAGTTGAAAGTAGTCTTCATTTTCATAAAGTAATACTCCATAAATATTTATTTTGAACTACCTATTCTGCCATTCTTTTTAGGCTCCTGTTAATTTATTCCCAGATTACTTTATGAGAATGAATATATAATTTCATTCTTATTGTTAATATATTTTTAATTAATCTGGGGGTTTGCCAAGTAAAGCAAATGGACAAGCAACAGGAGAATGTTGTCAACACAGTGTCCCAACAGAGAGACTAATACCTTTGAGCTAAAGCCAACAGTGTTGTCATAAAAACAGTTGGCTTTATGATGGATGAAAATGAGTAAGAGTTAACTGGTAGATGTTCTTTAAAGGTCACTTTGGATCTGTAACATGCACTTATCTTAGATCATTTAAATTGTTTTCTTCAAGTAAGAATACTATTCAACTATTCTCCAAATAATGCTTTGATCCTTTATATTAAACTCAACTAAGTAAGTTCAATAGTCAAGATGCTTTATTTATGGGTTAATAATTTTAAGTTTTTAGAATTCCTAGAGATTTAATTTATAGTAATTATTTGCAATATAATGATGATAGTGTTTGTATTTTTGTCCTTTTTCAATCATTAGGTAGCTCACTTTCTTTGACTGCAGTAAAAAAACATAATTAAATCAAGTTCATACATATAAATCCCTTCCAAAATTAAATGAAATTTTATTGATAGCATGTTGTACATCATTAATTTAAACTTGATATCAATATAATCTAGTGTTAAAACCTAGGAATCTTAGTGGTTCCTCTTTAATAGCTAAAACAATTCTGCAGTAAGTCTATTGAGAAAGTATGTTGAATAGTCAAGCTTTTTTATTAAGTAAAATGTGTTCTCTTTTTAGAAAATTTAAGCATATATCTTTATAACAATACTTGTATTAATACTTGATATTCCAAGATTGTCATATAAAGTATAAAACTAATTTTGAATTCATATTATTTTAAAGCACCAGATTCTTTAATGTACCATATATATCATAGCTTCCAATTCTCTTAACTCAATATATATGAAAATGGGTATTTTCAGATGAGGAAAACATTTCAGAGAGAGCTTCATAGCAGGACTGAGACCATACAACTTGTGCATGTTACTTCCTTTAGTAAGAATTAGGAATATTTGCCTCATTTTTGACTTTGAACAAAATTATATATTTGGCTTTGCAAATATCATCTCTCTAAATCAAAAAGTCACTTCAAAGGAGAGCATAGGGGGCTCCATGTGGCTCCGGAGGGAATGGAAGACTTAGTAGTGGTGGCAGAAGAGTGGCACTGAGGAAGGAACAGGGCCAGACTCAGCTCAACAGTGGGATTAGAGTCCTTCAGAATACACACCATATAGCACCTAAATTGGAATGGTGATATCTCCATGAGGGAACCTCCTCTCACTCATCCTGTCACATGTATCATACTGTTCTTGACAGACCATTCATCAACATGGAATTTACTCTGTGAAACAGGAAGAAGACTTATGAATACCAAACATCAGTTGAAGTTGTAGTTGAGTTTTTAAAAGTACATACATACATGCAAAGCTACTTTGCTATGGGCCCTCTGCTTTGTTAAAGCTGCTGTATAGCTAACCCAGGCCTGTTCCAGTGACTGATCATCATGTCTTCAGTTTGGAAGAGACCACAGTATGTGGGAAAACAGGTATCTAGTTCCAATTTCTGGCCTCCTAAAAGGAGTTAATGATTGAGTGTGCCAAGAAATGGCAACCATATAGAATGGTAGATATTTGGACAGGAAGAAGCTAAAGGAAGTCTTCTAAGACTCATAGCTGTCAATCTGGAATAAAAAATCCATACTAGGGTGTTATACTGTGGCCTCTTCCTGAAAATACTGAAATCACTGTGACATTTTTTAAAGATCCTCATAAAAGATATGTAAAAATAAAGTGAGTACATTTGTTATAGAAAATGATAAAATTCATGCATTTCTTCAACAATAGCTAAGCACCTGCTATATGCTGAGATCAGGTGCTGCTGATGAAAGTGGTCCTAGTCTACACTCTGAGGAACACAGTCCAAGAGATGGTTGTTTACCCAGCCTAAACAACTGCCTTGAAGAGGTTCACAGTCTACTGGAGACAAACAAGAAAATGACTGATAATTGATACCATCTAGGGTCAGGTGCAGGGAATTCTAATCCTGGTTAAGGAACTAGAGTAAATCCTCTTAGAATATTTGATTCCTTAATTCAGTGATTCTCTTTGTGGTGATGGACAGAATGTGGGGCATTTTTGCCCCCCAGGAAAACATGGCAATATCTGGAGACATTTTTGATTGTCATGATTTGGTAGGGAATAGGGATTATGTGCTACAGCATCTGGTAGGTAGAAGTCAAGGACACTGCTAAACACTCTATAGTGCATAGATAGAACCTCCCCACCCCTGCTCCAAGACCCAAAGAGTTATTGGTAAAAATGCCAGGAGTCCTGTAGCTGAGAAACTCTCCCTTAGCTTAATTATCTTTTCCCTATCTCCTTAATGTCTGTTGTTCCCCCGTACATACATGAGTTTTAGAAATTTATGAAAGTAGGGGGGAGGAGCAAGATGGCGGAAGAGTAGGGTCTCCAAATCACCTCACCAAACTACCTAGAAAACCTTCAAATTATCCTGAAAATCTATGAATTCGGCCTGAGATTTAAAGAGAGACCAGCTGGAATGCGACAGTGAGAAGAGTTCGCGCATCTATCAAGGTAGGAAGACGGGGAAAAAGAAATAAAGGAACAAAGGCCTCCAAGGGGGAGGGGCCCCGCGAGGAGCCGGGCTGAGGCCGGGGCGAGTGTCCCCAGGACAGGAGAGCCCCGTCCCGGAGACGCAGGAGCTGCACCGACCTTCCCGGGCGGAAAGGGGCACGCGGGGAGGTGGAGCAGGACCCAGGAGGGCGGGGATGCCCTCGGGCTCCCCGGGACAGTAACAGCAACTGCGCGCCCAGGAGAGTGCGCCGAGCTCCCTAAGGGCTGCAGCGCGCACGGCGGGACCCGGAGCAGCTCGGGGGGCTCGGGGGCGGCTCCGCGGAGGGGGCTGCGGGGCGGGAGCAGCTCGGGGGGGCTCGGGCGGCGGCTCCGCGGAAGGGGCTGCGCGGCCCGGGAGCGCGAATCCACCAGCGCAGGCTCCGGAGCACAGGGCGCCGGGACACAGCCCAGGATCCCGCCTCCCCCGGGACAGGCAGAGGCCGGGAGGGCCCAGGACAGCGAGGACGCTCCTGCCCGAGCTGAGCACATCAGCGGCCCCGCCCGGAGCCTCCAGGCCCTGCAGACGGAGTTCCTGCCGGAGCTGAATCCAGGTTTCCAGAGCTGCCCCGCCACTGGGGCTGTTCCTCCTGCGGCCTCACGGGGTAAACAACCCCCACCGAGCCCTGCACCAGGCAGGGGCACAGCAGCTCCCCCAACTGCTAACACCTGAAAATCAGCACAACAGGCCCCTCCCCCAGAACACCAGCTAGACTGACAACTTCCAGGAGAAGCCAAGGGACTTAAAGAACACAGAATCAGAAGATACTCCCCTGTGGTTCTTTTTTTGTTTGTTTGTTTTTGTTTTTGTTTTGTTTTGCTTTTTGATTTGTTTCCTTCCCCCACCCCCTTTTTTTCTCCTTTCTTTTTCTTTCTCTTTTTCTTTTTTTTTTTTCTTTTTTTTTCGTTTTTTTTTTCTTTTTCTTCCCTTTTTTTTTTCTCTTTCTCTTTTCTTTCCCTCTTTCTCTCCTCTCTTTTTCTCTTTTTCCCAATACAACTTGCTTTTGGCCACTCTGCACTGAGCAAAATGACTAGAAGGAAAACCTCACCTCAAAAGAAAGAATCAGAAACAGTCCTCTCTCCCACAGAGTTACAAAATCTGGATTACAATTCAATGTCAGAAAGCCAATTCAGAAGCACTATTATACAGCTACTGGTGGCTCTAGAAAAAAGTATAAAGGACTCAAGAGACTTCATGACTGCAGAATTTAGAGCTAATCAGGCAGAAATTAAAAACCAATTGAATGAGATGCAATCCAAACTAGAAGTCCTAACGACGAGGGTTAACGAGGTGGAAGAACGAGTGAGTGACCTAGAAGACAAGTTGACAGCAAAGAGGGAAACTGAGGAAAAAAGAGACAAACAATTAAAAGACCATGAAGATAGATTAAGGGAAATAAACGACAGCCTGAGGAAGAAAAACCTACGTTTAATTGGGGTTCCCGAGGGCGCCGAAAGGGCCAGAGGGCCAGAATATGTATTTGAACAAATTCTAGCTGAAAACTTTCCTAATCTGGGAAGGGAAACAGGCATTCAGATCCAGGAAATAGAGAGATCCCCCCCTAAAATCAATAAAAACCGTTCAACGCCTCGACATTTAATTGTGAAGCTTGCAAATTCCAAAGATAAGGAGAAGATCCTTAAAGCAGCAAGAGACAAGAAATCCCTGACTTTTATGGGGAGGAGTATTAGGGTAACAGCAGACCTCTCCACAGAGACCTGGCAGGCCAGAAAGGGCTGGCAGGATATATTCAGGGTCCTAAATGAGAAGAACATGCAACCAAGAATACTTTCTCCAGCAAGGCTCTCATTCAAAATGGAAGGAGAGATAAAGAGCTTCCAAGACAGGCAGCAACTAAAAGAATATGTGACCTCCAAACCAGCTCTGCAAGAAATTTTAAGGGGGACTCTTAAAATTCCCCTTTAAGAAGAAGTTCAGTGGAACAGTCCACAAAAACAAAGACTGAATAGATATCATGATGACACTAAACTCATATCTCTCAATAGTAACTCTGAATGTGAACGGGCTTAATGACCCCATCAAAAGGCGCAGGGTTTCAGACTGGATAAAAAAGCAGGACCCATCTATTTGCTGTCTACAAGAGACTCATTTTAGACAGAAGGACACCTACAGCCTGAAAATAAAAGGTTGGAGAACCATTTACCATTCGAATGGTCCTCAAAAGAAAGCAGGGGTAGCCATCCTTATATCAGATAAACTAAAATTTACCCCAAAGACTGTAGTGAGAGATGAAGAGGGACACTATATCATACTTAAAGGATCTATTCAACAAGAGGACTTAACAATCCTCAATATATATGCTCCAAATGTGGGAGCTGCCAAATATATAAATCAATTATTAACCAAAGTGAAGAAATACTTAGATAATAATACACTTATACTTGGTGACTTCAATCTAGCTCTTTCTATACTCGATAGGTCTTCTAAGCACAACATCTCCAAAGAAACGAGAGCTTTAAATGATACACTGGACCAGATGGATTTCACAGATATCTACAGAACTTTACATCCAAACTCAACTGAATACACATTCTTCTCAAGCGCACATGGAACTTTCTCCAGAATAGACCACATATTGGGTCACAAATCGGGTCTGAACCGATACCAAAAGATTGGGATTGTCCCCTGCATATTCTCGGACCATAATGCCTGGAAATTAGAACTAAATCACAACAAGAAGTTTGGAAGGACCTCAAACACATGGAGGTTAAGGACCATCCTGCTAAAAGATAAAAGGGTCAACCAGGAAATTAAGGAAGAATTAAAAAGATTCATGGAAACTAATGAGAATGAAGATACAACCGTTCAAAATCTTTGGGATGCAGCAAAAGCAGTCCTAAGGGGGAAATACATCGCAATACAAGCATCCATTCAAAAACTGGAAAGAACTCAAATACAAAAGCTAACCTTACACATAAAGGAGCTAGAGAAAAAACAGCAAATAGATCCTACACCCAAGAGAAGAAGGGAGCTAATAAAGATTCGAGCAGAACTCAACGAAATCGAGACCAGAAGAACTGTGGAACAGATCAACAGAACCAGGAGTTGGTTCTTTGAAAGAATTAATAAGATAGATAAACCATTAGCCAGCCTTATTAAAAAGAAGAGAGAGAAGACTCAAATTAATAAAATCATGAATGAGAAAGGAGAGATCACTACCAACACCAAGGAAATACAAACGATTTTAAAAACCTATTATGAACAGCTATACGCCAATAAATTAGGCAATCTAGAAGAAATGGACGCATTCCTGGAAAGCCACAAACTACCAAAACTGGAACAGGAAGAAATAGAAAACCTGAACAGGCCAATAACCAGGGAGGAAATTGAAGCAGTCATCAAAAACCTCCCAAGACACAAGAGTCCAGGGCCAGATGGCTTCCCAGGAGAATTTTATCAAACGTTTAAAGAAGAAATCATACCTATTCTCCTAAAGCTGTTTGGAAAGATAGAAAGAGATGGAGTACTTCCAAATTCGTTCTATGAAGCCAGCATCACCTTAATTCCAAAGCCAGACAAAGACCCTGCCAAAAAGGAGAATTACAGACCAATATCCCTGATGAACATGGATGCAAAAATTCTCAACAAGATACTGGCCAATAGGATCCAACAGTACATTAAGAAAATTATTCACCATGACCAAGTAGGATTTATCCCTGGGACACAAGGCTGGTTCAACACCCGTAAAACAATCAATGTGATTCATCATATCAGCAAGAGAAAAACCAAGAACCATATGATCCTCTCATTGGATGCAGAGAAAGCATTTGACAAAATACAGCATCCATTCCTGATCAAAACTCTTCAGAGTGTAGGGATAGAGGGAACATTCCTCGACATCTTAAAAGCCATCTATGAAAAGCCCACAGCAAATATCATTCTCAATGGGGAAGCACTGGGAGCCTTTCCCCTAAGATCAGGAACAAGACAGGGATGTCCACTCTCACCACTGCTATTCAACATAGTACTGGAAGTCCTAGCCTCAGCAATCAGACAACAAAAAGACATTAAAGGCATTCAAATTGGCAAAGAAGTAGTCAAACTCTCCCTCTTCACCGATGACATGATACTCTACATAGAAAACCCAAAAGTCTCCACCCCAAGATTGCTAGAACTCATACAGCAATTCGGTAGCGTGGCAGGATACAAAATCAATGCCCAGAAGTCAGTGGCATTTCTATACACTAACAATGAGACTGAAGAAAGAGAAATTAAGGAGTCAATCCCATTTACAATTGCACCCAAAAGCATAAGATACCTAGGAATAAACCTCACCAAAGATGTAAAGGATCTATACCCTCAAAACTATAGAACACTTCTGAAAGAAATTGAGGAAGACACAAAGAGATGGAAAAATATTCCATGCTCATGGATTGGCAGAATTAATATTGTGAAAATGTCAATGTTACCCAGGGCAATATACACGTTTAATGCAATCCCTATCAAAATACCATGGACTTTCTTCAGAGAGTTAGAACAAATTATTTTAAGATTTGTGTGGAATCAGAAAAGACCCCGAATAGCCAGGGGAATTTTAAAAAAGAAAACCATATCTGGGGGCATCACAATGCCAGATTTCAGGTTGTACTACAAAGCTGTGGTCATCAAGACAGTGTGGTACTGGCACAAAAACAGACACATAGATCAGTGGAAGAGAATAGAGAATCCAGAAGTGGACCCTGAACTTTATGGGCAACTAATATTCGATAAAGGAGGAAAGACTATCCATTGGAAGAAAGACAGTCTCTTCAATAAATGGTGCTGGGAAAATTGGACATCCACATGCAGAAGAATGAAACTAGACCACTCTCTTTCACCATACACAAAGATAAACTCAAAATGGATGAAAGATCTAAATGTGAGACAAGATTCCATCAAAATCCTAGAGAAGAACACAGGCAACACCCTTTTTGAACTCGGCCATAGTAACTTCTTGCAAGATACATCCACGAAGGCAAAAGAAACAAAAGCAAAAATGAACTATTGGGACTTCATCAAGATAAGAAGCTTTTGCACAGCAAAGGATACAGTCAACAAAACTAAAAGACAACCTACAGAATGGGAGAAGATATTTGCAAATGACATATCAGATAAAGGGCTAGTTTCCAAGATCTATAAAGAACTTATTAAACTCAACACCAAAGAAACAAACAATCCAATCATGAAATGGGCAAAAGACATGAAGAGAAATCTCACAGAAGAAGACATAGACATGGCCAACATGCACATGAGAAAATGCTCTGCATCACTTGCCATCAGGGAAATACAAATCAAAACCACAATGAGATACCACCTCACACCAGTGAGAATGGGAAAAATTAACAAGGCAGGAAACAACAAATGTTGGAGAGGATGTGGAGAAAAGGGAACCCTCTTACACTGTTGGTGGGAATGTGAACTGGTGCAGCCACTCTGGAAAACTGTGTGGAGGTTCCTCAAACAGTTAAAAATATACCTGCCCTACGACCCAGCAATTGCACTGTTGGGGATTTACCCCAAAGATACAAATGCAATGAAACGCTGGGACACCTGCACCCCGATGTTTCTAGCAGCAATGGCCACGATAGCCAAACTGTGGAAGGAGCCTCGGTGTCCAACGAAAGATGAATGGATAAAGAAGATGTGGTTTATGTATACAATGGAATATTACTCAGCTATTAGAAATGACAAATACCCACCATTTGCTTCAACGTGGATGGAACTGGAGGGTATTATGCTGAGTGAAGTAAGTCAGTCGGAGAAGGACAAACATTATATGTTCTCATTCATTTGGGGAATATAAATAATAGTGAAAGGGAAAATAAGGGAAGGGAGAAGAAATGTGTGGGAAATATCAGAAAGGGAGACAGAACATAAAGACTGCTAACTCTGGGAAACGAACTAGGGGTGGTAGAAGGGGAGGAGGGCGGGGGGTGGGAGTGAATGGGTGACGGGCACTGGGTGTTATTCTGTATGTTAGTAAATTGAACACCAATAAAAAAAAAATAAATAAAAAAATAAAAGAAACTCAAAAAAAAAAAAAAAGAAATTTATGAAAGTATTATGAGAATACATGATAGTAAATTTGAACAGATATTATAAAAGATTTAAACAATAAAGAAATATATAAAATTTTTAAAAAGAAGAAAAAAGAATATGCAAGTATCTTTTCATATAGTTTGAGGATAAATTAAATAATGTATTTCAAATTAATGTAAAATAATATTGAATAAATGATTAATTTTAACATATCTGCATTAAAATTTATTTTTTCAACACTTCATTATTTATGTTGTATTGAATTCTTGATAATCTCTTTTTTTATATACAAAAATGGTAAATCTAATTTAAAATATCCAGAAAAGATTCCAGGATATTCCACCAATAAAAATACTTGTGTCTCTTAACCTTTTGGCTAACTGGCATTAAAACATACAGAACACATGTTTCCTGATTCACAAAATCTCTCATCTTAAGTTAGCTATAAATCAGATACATAGAATGAAGTGGAAGAAGGGAAAAAATAGTCCTGGAGAGAATTTTTAGTTCAATTTATATCAATGAAAAAAATTCATTTGCTGGGGGATTCTGGGAGGTAAAACATTCTCTTTTCTTTCTATCTTTCTGTGTTTCTGTCTCCATCTCGACTTATCTCTCTGACTTGATGTATTTTTGTGAAGGATGGACTTACTAGAGTCAAGTTACCACCAAGAGGGAAGAGGGAAACTGGACTTAGAAATTACCTGACACTGAAATCAATCAATCAATCATCAATCAATCAATCTTACAAGAACACGAAAAGGAACCAAGTATAATTGAACCTCTAAGTAAAGCAAAAGTGAGAACATACATTAACTCTGGACTTCCTAGTTGTATAAATCAATAAATCCTATTTAGTATTTGAATGAATTGGCAAAATAAAAGATTCTGCATAATAAAAAATACTGCCTTTTATCTAAAACAGATTCAAAATGTATTCAATCATTCAGCAAATTCGTCTTCATGGGCAGTTAGGCCCCCTTTTTTTTTTTTAAAGAATGACTTTTAAGAATGGAACTGTCCATTGTAAAGTAATTTATTTTCTGTCTTCCAAAAGTAAACATGTTTAATCTATTTTTCCCAAAGAACACATAAGTTTTCTCCCTTATCCCCCTTATAAATACCAATCACCTGTTATGAGATGAACCATGGGGCTATAGCATATATTTGTCTGCACCCAAATTTTATTTTTTTATTTTTTTTATTTTTTTTTCCAAATTTTATTTTATTTTATTTATTTTATTTTATTTTATTTTTTATTTTATTTTATTATTTTATTTTATTTTATTTTATTTTATTTTATTTTATTTTATTTTATTTTATTTATTATTTTATTTTGTTGTTGATTTGGTTGGATTTGGCAGGGAGGGAACTGGCATTCTGTGCCAACTTCACTCAAAAGCTATACCTGTCTTGATGATGGAGAGGTTAAAGTTGGAAAATTTGAGGAATCACATAGCCTTCTAAGGGAAAAGAAAAAGGTAACTATGTTCACCAAGTTCCTGGGGAAGATAGGGAAACATGCCTAACTGTAGTCCTTCTCAGTACACTGGGGGCAAAGACTGGAATTTGGCCTTGATTCTCAGAGTAAAACAAAAGTTTGCTTCAGGTGGAATAGGAAAATCATTGTCCTTATGTCATGTAAAACATCTACTTAGAAACAAAATCTATTTTAAATAGATCAACTTCTCACATGACAAAAGCATATAAAAGCCTCTTCAAATGGTCCTAAAGGTAAAGAGTAAATGAAGAAATGCCCACTCAAGAAAATCTATGAAAATTTAATAAGAAAAGCAAGCGTGTTATTTGACCAAAGATTGCTCTCTTCTTCCCTCCTCCCAGCTGAGATGCCATTAGAAACTGATGTAACTAAGAAATTAGTCTGTCTATTGAGCTTCTACTCAGAGAGCTTTCTTCCTGGGTGAGCAGGGCAAAGCCTTTCTTGTTCAGTCACTACCTAATCGTTGCTGAATCTAAGTCCTGGGCATTGGTGGTCCAGAGAAGAGGCTTTCTTCTTCCTTCAGATCCTCTGTCATGGATTGGAGGCTCTATCCTGAGTACAAGATGCTGAGAATACTGGGGCCCCAGTTGTGATTGCTTGATATTGTGAGGTGGTGGTTCTATGCAAAATGAAGCAAGTTAATAAGAACTCAGGCACTGTCTGAATCTCCAGCAAGTGCTCAGCAACTGGAGTGGGGATGTCACTCAGAGAGGAGCTTGCCAGTGTCCTTGCCTCCAGCTCCAGAGCCCAGGCTAAGATATTTTACCTGCATGGAGAAGCAGGCCCTAAAATAGCCATGTAAAAAAAAATAAAAAATAAAAAAAATAAAATAAAATAAAATAGCCATGTATCTATTACAAAATAAATGGACTTAACTTTAAACAGAAAATGAAAAAAAATGCATTCTAGGTACTTGCTAGAATTGTGGAGGTAGTGGACAAAGATAATCAGGTGGAGATTCATGTATTAAGTGAATACCAAACCTAGACTCAGGCTAGCTAGTTTGTAGAAGAGAACAGGGAATATGACATTATGAGAAACATTCCTGGGATTATAATAAACATCAAATATTGATCTCAGAAAATATCCCTTTGGAGGATGAGTAGTTTTTTGGGGTTAGTTTGGACAGCAATTTATGCCTCAGGGAATGTTGAAAATAATAGAGAAATCAGTTGGCCATGTGAAGTTTAACAGCTGGGTGTAGTCAGGGAAGGAGAGGAAGGGAACCCCACCAAAAACAATATCATCTCAAGGATATCATGAGTATACCCCAAATTGTACATCCCTAAAGAGCAGCCTCAAAGGTTTAATATTGTGGAAGTAAATTTCACTAAAATAATCCAGCCAGTCACTAACTACATAAACAAACAAATAACAACAGCCCCCTAGGATAAAGTATACATTTATATTTGATATATATTAATATGATTATATTAATATATATGAGGGAAAATATATTAACAAAGTGTCCAGTTTACAAGAACAGCAAATTATAAAGCATACAAAGGAACAGGGAAGTATGATCATGTACCAAAACATAGAGACAACAGAAACTGCCTGTGAGAGCCACCATATGTTATAACGATTTAACAATTCTGGATTTTGAATGTACAGTTGAAATTTTAAAATTTACTAAAGATATTAACTGGTGGTATAAAGAATTAGTGAACTTGAAGATATAGCAGTAATTTGCAAGCTGAAGAAAAGAAAGGAAAAGTAATGAAGAAATATAAACATAGCTTCAGAGAAATGCAAGATATCATTAAGCACATAAGCATATTCATAATAGAAGAAGAATCAGTGGAAGTGGAAGGGAGCAGAAAAAATATCCGAGAAATAATTTAAAAATTTTTTCCCAAATATACTAAAAAACAATGATTTACACATCCAGGAACTTAATGAAAGCCAAATGGAATAAATAAAAAGAGATCCACAGACACATGATAGTAAAAATGCTGAATGTCCAAAAGAAGGAGAAAATTGTATGTATGTAAGAAGCGTTATGAAAATAACCTTCCACTTCAAATAGAATCCCAATATGATTAACAATGCACTATTCAGGAGAAATAATAGAAACTAGAAGTAATAGGATAACATGTTCAAAGTGCTCATAGAAAAAACAAAACAAAACAAAACAAAACAGCAGCAACAATAAAACAACAGGAAAAATTTAAATCCAGAAATGTTATCTTTCAAAAGGGAAGTGAAGTAAATTTTAAAGTAAGCAAAACTGAAAGAATTTGTTGCTTGCATACTCACCTTACAAGGAATACTAAAAGGAACATCTTTTGGATGAAAGCAGGTGAACCCAGACTATAATTAGATTCTACGTACAAGCACACAAAAGAGCATCAGTAAAGTAAAATATGTCATTATAAAAGACACTATAAATGCATCTTTTTTCTTCTCTGATTTAAAAAGCACCTGTAGAAAACATACAAAGCTATACATATAAAACATACAAAAATTATACAATGCTATATATAAAATTATATGGCTAATAACATCTTGAAATGCAACAGGTGTGTAATTAAACTTACAGTACAATTACAGTACAAAGATGGTGGATGGGAGCAAAGCTATAATGAGCAAAACTATATTAGCCCAAGGAAAAGATTACAGATGGAAAAGCAATAATGATAACCATGTATTATTCAGTTTGTAATATTAATAGTTGTGATACATATGAAAATATTAACACAAAAAGGGGAAAAACACATTTAGCTATTTAGGAGTAACATTCTATACATCACTGGAATTAAGCTAGCATAATTTTGAGGCTAATTATGGTAAATTAGGATGTTTATGTTAAATCCTATAGCAGCCAATAAAATGACCTAAAAATATAGTGAAGAATCATTAATTTAAATGCTACATTAGAAAATATCCACTTAATGAACAAAATAAAATAATAAAGGAAGAGTAGAGGAATAGAAAAGACAGACCTAGAAAACAGAATAAAATGGTAAACCAACCAAAAGTCATAGGTTGTTGACTCTAGCTATCCAAGTAGTGTGAACTGGTATCTCATTATGGATTTAATATGCATTTTTCTTTCTTTTTATTTTTATAAATTTATTTTTTATTGGTGTTCAATTTCCCAACATATAGAATAACACCCAGTGCTCATCCCATCAAGTGCACCCCTCAGTGCCTGTCACCCAGTCCCCCCACACCCCACCCACCTCCCCTTCCACTACCCCTGTTCATTTCTCCCAGTTAGGAGTCTCTCATGTTCTGTCTCCCTCCCTGATATTTCCCACTCATTTTTTCTCCTTTCCCCTTTATTCCCTTCCACTATTCTTTATATTCCTCAAATGAATGAGACCATATAATGTTTGTCCTTCTCCGATTGACTTTTTCACTCAACATAATACCCTCCAGTTCCATCCACGTCGAAGCAAATGGTGGGTATTTGTCCTTTCTAATGGCTGAGTAATATTCCATTGTATACATAGACCACATCTTCTTTATCCATTCATCTTTCGTTGGACACCGAGGCTCCTTCCACAGTTTGGCTATCGTGGCCAATGCTGCTATAAACATCGGGGTGCAGGTGTCCCGGCATTTCATTGATCTGTGTCTTTGGGGAAAATCCCCGGCAGTGCAATTGCTGGGTTGTAGGGCAGGTCTATTTTTACCTCTTTGAGGACCCTCCACACAGTTTTCCAGAGTGGCTGTACCAGTTCACATTCCCACCAACAGTGCAGGAGGGTTCCCCTTTCTCCACATCCTCTCCAACATTTGTGGTTTCCTGCCTTGTTAATTTTCCCCATTCTCACTGGTGTGAGGTGGTATCTCATTGTGGTTTTGATTTGTATTTCCCTGATGGCAAATGATGCAGAGCATTTCTCATGTGCATGTTGGCCATGTCTATGTCTTCCTCTGTGAGATTTCTCTTCATGTCTTTTTCCCATCTCATGATTAGATTGTTTGTTTCTTTGCTGTTGAGTTTAATAAGTTCTTTATAGATCTTGGAAACTAGCCCTTTATCTGATACGTCATTTGCAAATATCTTCTCCCATTCTGTAGGTTGTCTTTTGCTGTGCAAAAGCTTCTTATCTTTATGAAGTCCCAATAGTTCATTTTTGCTTTTGTTTATTTTGCCTTCATGGATGTATCTTGCAAGAAGTTACTGTGGCCAAGTTCAAAAAAGGTGTTGCCTGTGTTCTTCTCTAGGATTTTGACGGAATCTTGTCTCACATTTAGATCTTTCATCCATTTTGAGTTTATCTTTGTGTGTGGTGCAAGGAGGGGTCTAGTTTCATTCTTCTGCATGTGGATGTCCAATTTTCCCAGCAGCATTGATTGAAGAGACTATCTTTTTTTTTTTTTTTCCAGTGGATAGTTTTTCCCCCTTTGTCAAATATTAGTTGACCATAAAGTTCAGGGTCCACTTCTGGATTCTCTATTCTGTTCCATTGATGTATGTGTCTGTTTTTGTGGCAGTACCACACTGTCTTGATGACCACAGCTTTGTAGTACAACCTGAAATCTGGCATTGTGATGCCCCAAGCTATGGTTTTCTTTTTTAAAATACCCCTGGCTATTCAGGGTCTTTTCTGATTCCACACAAATCTTAAAATAATTTGTTCCAACTCTCTGAAGAAAGTCCATGGTATTTTGATAGGGATTGCATTGAACGTGTAAATTGCCCTGGGTAACATTGACATTTTCACAGTATTAATTCTTCCAATCCATGAGCATGGAATATTTTTCCATCTCTTTGTGTGTTCCTCCACTTCTTTCAGAAGTGTTCTGTAGTTTTTAGGGTATAGATCCTTTACCTCTTTGGTTAGGTTTATTCCTAGGTATCTTATGCTTTTGGGTGCAATTGTAAATGGGATTGACTCCTTAATTTCTCTTTCTTTAGTCTCATTGTTAGTGTATAGCAATGTCACTGACTTCTGGGCATTGATTTTGTATCCTGCCACACTGCCAAATTGCTGTATGAGTTCCAGCAATCTTGGGGTGGAGGCTTTTGGGTTTTCTATATAGAGTATCATGTCATCAGCAAAGAGGAAGAGTTTGACTTCTTCTTTGCCAATTTGAATGGCTTTAATGTCTTTTTGTTGTCTGATTGCTGAGGCTAGGACTTCCAGTACGATGTTGAATAGCAGTGGTGAGAGTGGACATCCCTGTCTTGTTCCTGATCTTAGGGGAAAGGCTCCCAGTGTCTCCCCATTGAAAATGATATTTGCTGTGGGTTTTTCGTAGATGGCTTTTAAGATGTCGAGGAATGTTCCCTCTATCCCTACACTCTGAAGAGTTTTGATCAGGAATGGATGCTGTATTTAGTCAAATGCTTTCTCTGCATCTATTGAGAGGATCATATGGTTCTTGGTTTTTCTCTTGCTGATATGATGAATCACATTAATTGTTTTACGAATGTTGAACCAGCCTTGCATCCCGGGGATAAATCCTACTTGGTCATGGTGAATAATCTTCTTAATATATTGTTGGATCCTATTGGCTAGTATCTTGTTGAGAATTTTTACATCCATATTCATCAGGGATATTGCTCTATATCCACCTTTTGGTGGGGTCTTTGTCCGGTTTCGGAATTAAGGTGATGCTGGCCTCATAGAACGAATTTGGAAGTACTCCATCTCTTTCTATCTTTCCAAACAGCTTTAGTAGAATAGGTATGATTTCTTCTTTAAACGTTTGATAGAACTCCCCAGGGAAGCCATCTGGCCCTGGACTTTTGTGTCTTGGGAGGTTGTTGATGACTGCTTCAATTTCCTCCCTGGTTATTGGCCTGTTCAGGTTTCCTATTTCTTCCAGTTCCAGTTTTGGTAGTTTTTGGTTTTCCAGAAATGTGTCCATTACTTCTATTGCCTAATTTATTGGTGTATAGCTGCTCATAATATGTTTTTAAATCGTTTGTATTTCCTTGGTGTTGGTAGTGATCTCTCCTTTCTCATTCATGATTTTATTAATTTGAGTCTTCTCTCTCTTCTTTTTAATAAGGCTGGTTAATGGTTTATCTATCTTATTAATTCTTTCAAAGAACCAACTCCTGGTTCTGTTGATCTGTTCCACAGTTCTTCTGGTCTCTATTTCATTGAGTTCTGCTCCAATCTTTATTAACGCTCTTCTTCTGCTGGGTGTAGGATCTATTTGCTGTTTTTTTCTCTAGCTCCTTTAGGTGTAAGGTTAGCTATTGTATTTGAGTTCTTTCCAGTTTTTGGGTGGCTTCTCATATTGTGAGGTATTTCCTCCCTCAGGACTGCTTTTGCTATATCCCAAAGATGTTGAATGGTTGTATCTTCATTCTCATTAGTTTCCATGAATCTTTTTAATTCCTCCTTAATTTCCTGGTTGATCCTTTCATCTTTTAGCAGGATGGTCCTTAACCTCCATGTGTTTGAGGTCCTTCCAAACTTCTTCTTGTGATTTAGCCCTAATTTCAAGGCACTATGGTCTGAGAATATGCAGGGGATGATCCCAATCTTTTGGTATCAGTTAAGATCTGATTGTGACCCAGTATGTGGTCTATTCTGGAGAAAGTTCCATGTGCACTTGAGAAGAGTGTGTATTCAGTTGCGTTTGGACATAAAGTTCTGTAGATATCTGTGAAGTCCATCTGGTCCAGTGTATCATTTAAAGCTCTTGTTTCTTTGGAGATGTTGCTTAGAAGACCTATCGAGTATAGAAAGAGCTAGATTGAAGTCCCCAAGTATAAGTGTATTATTATCTAAGTATGTCTTAACTCAGGTTATTAATTGATTGATATATTCAGCAGCTCCCACATTCGGGGCATATATATTGATGATTGTTAAGTCTTCTTCTTGGATAGATCCTTTAAGTATGATATAGTGTCCCTCTTCATCTCTCACTACAGTCTTCGGGATAAACTTTAGTTTATCTGATATAAGGATGGCTACCCCCGCTTTCTTTTGAGGACCATTTTAATGGTAAATGGTTCTCCAACCTTTTATTTTCAGGCTGTAGGTGTCCTTATGTCTAAAATGAGCCTCTTGTAGACAGCAAGTAGATGAGTCCTGCTTTTTTATCCAGTCTGAAACCCTGTGCCTTTTGATGGCATCATTAAGCCCGTTCACGTTCAGAGTTACTATTGAAAGATATGAGTTTAGTGTCATCATGATACCTATTCACTCCCTGTTTTTGTGGATTGTTCCATTGGACTTCCTCTTAAAGAGGAATTTTAAGAGTCCCCCTTAAAATTTCTCGCAGAGCTGGTTTGGAGGTCACATATTCTTTCAGTTCCTGCCTGTCTTGGAAGCTCTTTATCTCTCCTTCTATTCTGAATGAGAGCCTTGCTGGATAAAGTATTCTTGGCTGCATGTTCTTCTCTTTTAGGACCCTGAATATATCCTGCCAGCCCTTTCTGGCCTGCCAGGTGTCTGTAGAGAGGTCTGCTGTTAATCTGATATTTCTTCCCATATAAGTTAGGGATCTCTTTTCTCTTGTTGCTTTAAGGATCTTCTCTTTATCTTTGGAATTTGCAAGCTTCACTATTAAATGTCGAGGTGTTGAATGGTTTTTATTGATTTTAGGGGGGGATCTTTCTATTTCCTGGATCTGAATGCCTGTTTCCCTTCCCAGATTAGGAAAGTTTTCAGCTATGATTTGTTCAAATACATATTCTGGCCCTCTGGCCCTTTCGGCACCCTCGGGAACCCCAATTAAATGTAGATTTTTCTTCCTCAGGCTGTCGTTTATTTCCCTTAATCTATCCTCATGATCTTTTAATTGTCTCTTTTTTCCTCAGTTTCCCTCTTTGCCATCAACTTGTCTTCTATGTTCACTCACTCGTTCTTCTACCTTGTTAACCCTCATAGTTAGGACCTCTAGTTTGTATTGCATCTCATTCAATTGATTTTTAATTTCTGCCTGATTAGATCTAAATTCTGCAGTCAGGAATTCTCTTGAGTAGTTTATGCTTTTTTCTAGAGCCACCAGTAGCTTTATAATTGTGCTTCTGAATTGGCTTTCTGACATCGAATTGTAATCCAAATTTTGTAACTCTGTGGGGAGAGGACTGTTTCTGATTCTTTCTTTTGAGGTGAGTTTTTCCTTTTAGTCATTTTGCTCAGTGCACAGTGGCCAAAAACAAGTTGTATTGGGAAAAGGAGAAAAAGAGAGAAGAGAAAGAAGAAAAGAAAAAGAAAAAAAAGAGAAGAGAAAAATAAAGGGGGGGGGGGGAGTAAACAGAAATCAAAAAACAAAAAACAAGGGGATGTATCCTCTGATTCTGTATACTGTAAATCCCTCGACTTCCCCTGTAACTTTCCAGTGCTGCTGGAAAGTGTCAATAATTTGTTTTTCCCCTGTCTGTCTAGCTGGTCTTCTGGGGGAGGGTTCTGCTGTGCTGATTCTCAGGTGTTAGCACTTGGGGAAGCTGCTCAGCCCCCACTCTGGTGCAGGGCTCGATAAAGGTTGTGTAACCTGTTTATCCAGGGAGTCCACTGTGAGGCTCAGTGGGGGTTGTTTATCCTGTGAGGCCCCAAGAGAAACAACAGTAGCAGCGGTCAGCTCCCCAGCCCTAGTGTCAGCTCCTGCAGTAACTACCGGAGCTCTCAGTCTGCAGAGCCTGGATGCTCCCGGGCGGGGCGCTGATCTGCTCAGCTCCGGGCCACCGGTTGGCAGGAGTGTCCTTGCTGTCCTGGGCCTTCCCAGCCTCTGCCTGTCCCGGGGGTAGCGCAGGATTTTGGGCTGTGTCCCCGGCGCCCTGTGCTCCGGGGCCTGTGCTGTTGGAATCGTGCTCCGGGCCAAGCAGCCCCCTCCGCACGGAGCCTCCACCCGAGCTGCCTCCAAGCTGCTCCTGGGCCCCGTGGGGCACGCTGCAGCCCTTTAGGGAGCTCGGCTGCAGGGTGTGGCCCGCACTCTCCCCGGGGAGCAGGTGTCTGTTAGTGTCCCTGGGAGTCTGAGGGCATCCCCGCCCCTCCTGGGATCCTGCCCGAGCTTCCTGCCAGCGCCTTTCTGCCCGGGAAGATTGGTGAAGCCCCTGCTTCTGTGGGACGGGGCTCTCCTGTCCTGGGGACACTCGCCCCTGCCTTATCCCGGCTCCTCGCGGGGCCCCTCCCCCTTGGATGCCTTTTGTTTATTTCTTTTTTCCCCCATCTTCCTACCTTGATAGAAGCGTGAACTCTTCTCACTGTAGCATTCCAGCTGTTCTCTCTTTAAATCTCAGGACGAATTTGTAGGTTTTCAGGATGATTTGAAGGTTATCTAGGTAATTTGGTGGGGACAGGTGAGTTAGGGACCCTACTCTTCCGCCATCTTGCCCCACCTCTCCCTAATATGCATTTTTCTGATGATTAATGATGTCAAACATCTTTTCATGTGCTTACTGGTGATTTGTGTGTCTTCATTGAAGAAATATCTATTCAGATATTTGCTCACTATAAAAATTAAGTTGTCATTACTGAGTTGTAGAACTTCTTTATGTATTCTAGATACAAGTCCCTTATCAGATATATGATTTACAAATATTTTCTCCCATTTTGTAGGTTATCTTTTTCTTTCTTGATGGTATCCTTTGAAGAACAGAACTTTTTCCTGTGGATGAGGTCTAGTCTATTTTGTTGCTGTTCTTTATGCTTTTGATGTCATACCTAAAAATTATTTGCCAAATCTGAGGTCATAAAGATTTATTCCACCTATTTAGAATAAAAAAAGTCATATAATAACAACTGTTGGTAAAGACTTGGAGAAATTGGAACCCTCAAGCATTGCTGGTGGGAATTTATAGTGGTGCTGGCTCTATAACTAGTCTGGTAATTCTCAAACTACTTAATAAGAGTTATCATTAGACTCATAAAACACACTCTTGGATATCCACCCAAGAGAAATGAAAACGTCTACGTAAATATGTGTACACCAATATTTATAGAAACATTATTCAGAGCGCCTGGGTGGCTCAGAGGTTGAGTATCTGCCTTCATCTCAGGTCATCATTCCGGGGTCTTGGTTTCAAGTCCTGCATCAAGCTCCTCTCAAGGAGTCTGCTTCTCCTTCCGCCTATGTCTCTGCCTCTCTTTTTGTCTCTCATGAATAAATAAATAAAATCTTAAAAAGAAACATTATTCATAATAACCAAATGGTAGAAATAACCCAAATGTCCATGAACTAATAAATGGATAACCAAATGTAGCTTATAAATAAATACAATGGCATATATTGGGGTCATAAAAGAAATGAGGTACTGGTACATGCTACAACATGATATCTGAACCTTGAGAACGTTATGTAAGTGGAAGAAGCTAGTAATATAAAATAACATATGATTCTATTCATAAGAAATGTCCAGAATATGGAAATCTCTATATACAGTAGATCCATGGTTTCTTAGGGCTGTGGAGTGGGGTAGAAAGATAGGGTGACAAATAGGTGGGTTTTGTTTTTTTAAGATAATGAATAATTGGTTAAGGTGATTGCACATACTTGTGAATATACTCAAAATCATCAAATTATATACTTTTTATGGGTGAATTTCATGATATTTTAATTATATCTTAATAATTCTGTAAAAAAGAAACCCTTTAATTTCACTACACTGACACAAATAATGTCTCCATAATCTCTATCACCATGGCCCGTGAACACATTCAGTTTTTGGAAGGAAGGTGGATGTTGTTCTCTGCAACTGTAGATAGAAGTTTAATGAGGAAACTTGGGTGTCCTAAGGAAAAGAAGGGACTTACAGTGGAAATGTACCAGAAAATAGGACTTGAAGTGTGATCCAATATATTTATGATATAAAGAGTCTCCCACAACAATTTAGTGTATTCTGCAATTTTTGTTCAAAAGTATTTTATGGAATGAGCATTATATGTCAGGGGGGAGATGAACTTTAAGAGATGGCATAGATATAAGGACATAAGTTGATGATGTGGGTTGTTTACAGTTCAGTATATAACAGAATATTTTATTAAGGATATTGTGCTTATTTCTTTCAGGGTTTTTTCCTGATAAAACATTTTTTTATGATTTTTATTGTATCTTTATGAGATAATAGATGCTATCTAAACTTATTGGGCTAATTATTTAATAATATGAAAATCACACCATTATGCTGTATAACAAACTTATATAGTTATGTATGTCAGTTACATCTCAATAAAACTGGAGGAAAATGGAGAAATTCAAACAAAGTTTAGTTTGTTTATAGGTATTACTAAATAAGTCAAAAATTCTTACCTAAAACTAATAAATGGTTAACTAGGAGGAAAAATATAATTCCCTTTAGACTAGAGAAATAGAAAAAAAATCCCCATGGGAAATGATTTATTGGAAAAAGGAATAATAGAGCATAATAGTTAAAATCTCAGACCCAAGAACCAGAGTATAGGTATGAATATGACTTCAGAACTTACTAGAGATTCAATGATTAGATTAAGTGATTAAGACCATGGGCAACTTAACCTCTCTATGCCTCCTTTTTCTCTCCTAAAAGCAGAGCCTAATTTATAAAGGTAGAAATACTTGAAAAGATTGAGATGGAGCTACTAAAATTATGTCTTAGTAAGTATTCAGTATAAGCTAATATGTGATGGGGCTGTCATGTGGAAGAAGAGATGTTCTATTTGTATGGAAAAATAATAGTAAAAAAATATTAGAACTATACAATATTACTAATATATAACAATTTAGAACAGCTCCAAACTAGAATTTGCTGCCTCACATTTTAATGTAAAAATATTAACACTTCTCAGGAATTATTATAGCAAATGTGGGTATCATGTGATATTTAGGCTTGATAAATTCAGAAATCCTTTGTGAATTTTGGATTATTTTATAGATTCCATTCTCCAGTGTATTGCCTTATATACAATAGATGTTTGCTTATCAACTTTTTCATTCTAAACTGATTGATTTGATTTACATCCCCTATCTTGAAAAATGGAGTAAGAGCAAGAAACTTGACCTATTATACATATTCATAAATTGTAAGAAATTTCTACTATGGTATGAAATATTTAATAGTAATTTATCTGTTACACCTGTAAAAGTTCCCTTCTGGGAGTGGATATGCAGTTTAAACTAGATTCTAATTAACTTTAAAAAATCCGTTAAGTCTTAGTTCATCTGTTTTAGAATAAGAGGGTCAATAAAGAGTCAAGATTTTAATTTTAAATTAAATTTACTGTGCTCCGTGAAAAGATTTTTATTCAAAACCTCCTACAAGATGTGACAAGGCTTAACCTTTTTTGAATTATTCCTCCACTACCTGATACCTGTTTAAGGTAATTTATTTATTTTTTTAAAATTTCTGATTACTTCTGGATTCCTTCCATACAGCCTAGGCATCATAGAAAATGATGGAATGCTACTGATTATCTGGATCTAAGACTGGGAGCGTATGTTTGTGTGTACACACAAATACAATTATTCCCCCTCACCCATACACACACATGCCCTTACCACTATAAACTCAGGGATAGAAAAAAAAAAGTTTACTCTCCAAGAATTCCAAGTTGGTTTATTATAATTATTTCATTTCCCCCCTCTTAATTTATGATACTATATTATTTTACTTTTTTAATTGGTTACCTTAGAGATAAAATATTTGTAGATTTATTAATTAAAAAAACATTTTCTACTTTTTTGATATTGGAAGGTTAGAACATTTTATGTTTATTTACCATCTCCCCACCTTTTGTGTTATTTTGGCCATGAATGTTAGTTTCACAAATATTTTATTTTATTTTTCACAAATACTTTAAATAGCATACATCAGAGAGCTAAAGGAAAGGAATTAAAAGAAACTGTTAAAGGAAACTACGCTACCCTCATATATATTAGAATTAAATGGTTTTTAAAAATAAGGACATTAAGCTTGTCCCTGAAAAAAAAATTTTGCTTTTCAAATTTTCCATGAAGTGTACTTGTATTAATTTTATTTTCTCCCCAGTGCAAAGGGCTAATAAGTTTGAAGGGATTCTACAACTCATTTGAACTATAAAACAGAGCAATTAGTGAAGAATATGATTATAAATGAGAAGAAATAAAGAGGGCTATGGCTACTACCAGTCATCAGTTTGCATGTAATGTTGCCAGAGTACCTCGACACTGGTACTATTGATATTTGGAGATGGGGGTTGTTCTGTGTCTCCTGGAATGATTAGAGGCATCCGTGGCTTCTAACCCAATGAGGTGAGTAGCACACACTCTTCCTAGTTGTGACATTCAAAAATGTCTCCATACATTGCCAAATGCCCCCTAGGTGGGGCAAAGTTATCCCCAATTGAGAATCCCTGTTCTGGGATGCCTGGGTGGCTCAGTGCTTGAGCCTTTGGCTCAGGTCCTGATCTCAGGGTCATTGGATCCAGCCCCACATTGGGCTCACCATAGGGAGCCTGCTTCTCCCTCTGCCTGTGTCTCTGCCTTTCTCTCTGTGTCTCTCATGAATAAATAAATAAATAAGTAAATAAATAATCTTAAAAAGAAAATTAAAAAAAAAAGTGAATTCCTGTTCTATACCAAGGAAAAGATAAGAACAAAGACCAAAAGCCGAGTTACTACATATATGACTTTTCAAAAACTTTTTTTAAATACTCACATACAAAATGGGAAGAATATTCACAGTTCCCATGTATCCATTACCCAATTTCAACATTTATTAACATATGCCAATCTTGTTTCATCTAGTTCCTCATCAGTGTGTTTAATTTCCCTTTGTGAATTACTGTGCCAGCAAATCCTGAACACATATCATTTCAGCCACAAAGACCTCACAGGATCCTACCCTATAGAGATTCACTCTGTTCCTTTTTAAACATAGTCACCATGTCATAGCTTTAACTGGGTTTTCTTAAAATTAAAGGCTGGCATATACTCTTGTGAGGAGACCCTTTATTTGGGAAGTTATTCTGGAGTTCAGAAGTAAGTATCAGGAAATACTAATACATGGAAAAGTAAATACATGGGGCCCAATCCCATGGTAGCTTCTGAAGAGCCATGTACAGTGAACTTATGGACATTGCCCAGGGAGCTGAAAAGAAATATTTATTCTTTGGTTTCCCTTAACAGTGTAAAAGATTGACCTAATGGGCCTTAACTCTCCACCACCAACTCCACCATTGCTGGGTTCTGTATTGTCGTGTAGTATGATATCAGAGAAGCAAGCCCTGGAACAGAAATAGGTACTATTATATCCTGGGGCAAGTCACTGTCAAATTATCTTTGTACAAAGTTTTTTGATATCTGAATGGATCTAGTCACTACATCAGTAGATGGATTTGCAAGGGTGCACAAGATGTGTTCAAGAAACCCATTATTGATGATTTTGAAATTAACTTATCCCCAGGATGAATAAGTTCAACCTGGGTGGCTCAGCGGTTGAGCATCTGCATTCAGCTCGGGGTATGATCCCAGATCAAGTCACACATCAGGCTCTTCGTAGGGAGCATGCATCTTCCTTTGCCTATGTCTCTGCCTCTCTCTGTCTCTCTTGAAAATAAAGTCTTTAAAAAATATTTTTAAAAATGAACTTATTCCCTAACTGTATTCCCTAATATGAAATACCCAGTTATTGGTCAGATTTCCTAGATTGCCTCAGAGAAATTAATAGTTGTCTATTTATTTTAAGATATTGTTTGAATCAGGATCCAAACAAAGTCCAAAATTCATGCGTACATCTCTCAGGTCTCTTTTAAACTCTAAATCTCTTTTTACTGACTAAACTGAGGCTTCTGTCCTGTAGAATTTTTCACATCCTGGATTTTGCTACTGCTTTCTAATTGGTGTCATTTGACATGTTTTTCATCCCCTGTATTTGCTATAAACTAGCAGTTACATCTTGAAGCTTGATCAAATTCATACTGATCTTTGGGCAAGAATATAAGTGATATAGTTTATTTCTTATTTGGTTACTTCAGGAAACATACAACACTGGTATATTTCTTTTTGTGTTTGTAGGATTGTTCTATGGATTCAAGTGTGTCCAGCATCGATCACCTATTATAATTTTTCCTCAAACCTTTTATTTGGTTTTAGCAGCCAGTAACAATATGACCTAGATCCATTATTACTTTAGATGTTGCAAATGGTGACATAGTAATCTATCAATGCTTCAGTATTTATTAACTAGAATTTTCATTAAAAAGAATTTCTATCATCAAGTGTTTAATTATCTTAAATTATAGTTTCTTCAGAAAAAGCAGATGAGATGCTTGTTTTCCTTGGAATAATTTTCAGAGTATTGAATTAGTACCTAAGGATCTTTTAAACATTTCAAATTTTTAAGATTTTATTTTTTAGAGCAGCTTCAAATTTATAATGAACTTGAGAGATACAAAAGAGTATTTATATATGCTCTGCCCCACATGTGTATAGCCTCCACCATTATCAACATCACTCACCAGAATTGCACATTTTTTAAACAACAATGAACCTACATTGATATATAGTATCACTCAAAGTTCATAGATTTTTTTTTTTTTAGGTTTAACTCTGGTGTTGTATAGTCTATGGGTTTGGACAGTATGTACTCGCTTTTATCCACCTTTATAATATCATACAGAGCATTTTCACTGCTTTAAAAATTCTCTGTTTTGCTTAATCAGCTCTCCCCAACTCATCCCACCCCTGATAATCACTAATCATTTTTATTGTTACCCTAGTTTTACCTTTTCCAGAATATCATATAGCTAGAAATACATAGTATGTAGCCTTCTCAGATTAACTCTTTTACTTAGTATATGCATTCAAGATTCCTTGATGTCTTTTCATGGCCCAATAGCTTATTTCTTTTAAGGCTAAATAATATTTTGTTGTCTGGATGTAACACAGTTTATTTATACATTCACCATCTGAAGGACATCTCGATTGTTTTTAAACTTTGGAAATTAAGAATAAAGCTGCTATAAATATCTGTGTGCAGGTTTTTGTGTGGACATACATTTTCAACTCCTTTGGGTAAATACCAAGGAATGAATATTCTTACTGGATCACATAGTAAGAATATGTTTAGTTTTATAAGAAATCATTAAACTGTCTTCCAAAGTAACTATACCATTTTAAATTTCCCCCAGAGATATATGAAAGTTTTCTCTCCACATTATCACTGGCATTTGGTTTTGTCAGTGCTCTAAATTTGGGCAGAGGTACTTCATTGTTTTAATTTGCATTACCTTGATGACACATGATGTGAAGCACGTATCATATGTTTGTCACTTGCATATCTTCTTTGGTGAGCTGTCTGTTCAGATCTTTGGCCCATTTTTAAAAGTTAAGTTGTTTGTTTTCTTATTATATGTATAATATTTGGATAATAGTCCTTTATTATGTGTCATTTGCAAGTATTTTCTCCTTGTCTGTGGCCTGTCTTTTTATTCTCCTAATGTTGTATATTGCAGAACAGAGGGTTTTTTTTTTCTTTTTTCTTTTTTTTTTTTTAATTTTAATGAAGTCTAGCTTACCAATTTTTTAAAGAATTATGGCCTTGGTATGATATCTATAAAGTCACCACCATAGTCATGTCATTTAGAATTTCTCCTGTGATGCCTGGGTTCCTCAGTGGTTGAGTATCTACCTTCAGCTCAGGTCATGATCCCAGAACTTCTGGGATCGAGGCCCATATCAGGCTTTCTTTGGGAGCCTGCTTCTCCCTCTGCCTATGTCTCTGCCTCTCTCTCCCTTGTCTCAAATAAATAAATAAATAAATAAATAAATAAATAAATAAAATCTAAAAAAAAAAGAATTTCTCTTATATTATTTTCTAACAGTTTTATAATTTTGCATTTTACATTTAGATCTATGATCCATTTCACATTATTTTTTGTGAAAGCTGTAAGGTCTGTTTCTAGGTCTATTTTTTTTCACATGGATTTTGTTCTTCCAGACCATTAATTCAAGAGACTATCTTTGCTTCATTTTACTGTCTGTACTACCTTGTCAAAGAGAAGTTGACTATGGTTATGGGGCCCTATTGCTCTCTCCTCTATTCCATTGATCTCTCTTTTTCTCATCCATATCACACGGTTTGATCACTGTATCTTTTTAATAGGTCTTGAGGGCACCCCCGGTGGCTCAGCAGTTTGGTGCCAACTTCAGCCCAGGGCCTGATCCTGGGGACCCGGGATCAAGTCCCACTTCGGGCTCCCTGCATGGAGCCTGCTTCTCCCTCTGCCTGTGTCTCTGCCTCTCTCTCTCTCTGTCTCTCATGAATAAATAAATCTTAAAAAAAAAAATGTTTTAACAGGTCTTGAAATCAGGAGGCATCAGTCTTCCAAATTTGTTATTCTCTTTAATATTAAATATTATATTGGCTTAGTATGGGGATTTTGCCTTTCCTTATAAACCTTAGAATCAGTTTGTTGTTATTCATGAAATAACTTGCTGGGATTTTGACTGAGATTGCATTGAATCTACAGGTCAAGTTGAGGAGGAACGCCCTTGCCTTATATTAGATCTTAGGGGGAGAGTTTTCCATTTCTCACCATTAACTATGATGTTAGTTGTAGATTTTTTGAGAAGAGTTTATTAAGTTGAGAAAGTCTGCTTTATTCCTAGTTTTCACAGAAACCAGTCGTGTTTTTTATACTAATGATAAACTAACAGAAAAAGTAATTAAGAAAACAATCCCATTTACAATTAGCATCAAAATAATAAAATACTTAGGAATAAGTTTAACCAAGTGAATCTTCTCTACACTGAAAAGCATATGACATTAATAAATTAAAGAAGACAAATAAATGGAAAGCTTACAAAAAGGAAGAAAATAGATACATAGTCAAAATTTACATGCAATGACTTTATTGGAAAGTGTTATCCCAGTAGAGCAGAAATGACTGACTCAATAATACTAAGACCAACATTTCTATGACTCTTCCTCATGCTTGCCTCTTGAAAAATGCTTCAATTCCAGGTATTGGGTGTACCTTTAAGTTAGAAAGAAGAGAGCATGAGGAAATTTTTATCATTTTATTCTATCAGGAAACCAACTTAAGCAGACTTCCAGCAGGTTTCTAAGAGATGTAATGGCAAAGAGCTACCCTGGATACAAGTAAATTAGGAAGGTGGCATATTGCCCCTTCCTTAAAATCAAGGTTATCAAGGAAAAAATTGAGGATATACATAGTGTTGTGCCCAAGATCGCGAATCTGAGAAACCACCGAGGAGCCAATGCAAACACCAGTGCAAACACAGGAGGGTTTATTTACAAGCTCGAGCCTGGGTCCAAGTATACCCGACACAGCAGAGCAGGGACTTGGACCCCAAGACTAAGAAGCTTAGCAACTTTATAGGGGCCAGTGGCCAATGGGATACGCAGAAAGTTGCACAGTCATGCTGGTCCATTCGCAGGTGGCCGATTGAATTACATTTTACCTTAAAGTATCCATTTGAACTGGCCTATCACTGAGCCGGATTTCCGATTAGGATGTGCCCTGGTCTTGACTAGGGCGGGGCAGTGCCCTAAGTAATAAGCAGGTCAGCACAAGGCGGGTGCAGCACAAAATAGAGTGAGTCCTGCTCTGCTTGTCCAGGGGTAGGGGATTTTGTTAAATTTCCTGGGTCCCACACATAGGATACCTAGTTGACAGTATGTCTCACAAAAATAAATTGATTTATACATTTTCTGTAATGTCCTGGTGAGATAAACCAATATTCATGCTTAATCATGCACTTCAGCATAAAGCTATAGATTTTTAATTATTCATTATCTTTTGAAATTAGAATACATGAAACAGTGAAACAAAGCAAATGATTAAGAATACCATTAATATACTCTAAAAACATTCTCTAAGGAATCTCACACTATTTCAAGATTACAGGCATAAATCACTAGACTATACAACTCTAAAATAATAGACTTATTTAATAAGCCTCAGATCAATTAAAACATGTAAACGTTAAAACTCCAATGAACACAAGAACCAGTTTGAACATTTCTATATCCTTCATCTATTTTCCCTAAGAGCTTTGAAAAGCAGGCCATTTTAACTGTAGTAGCAAGCATCAATTCTCCATGTTAGCAGCAAATTACCCTTCCAAAGAAACAATAGCTTCAAGAGAAATTGAATCAAATATTTCAATTGGCTGACATGGATCACTTGTTCAGAAATACCTTTTAAAACCGTGTGTTCTATCTCCTTCTTCCTCAGACTCAATGTTTCTAATAGGATATATACATTCCTATAAATAATTTAAATATCCTATAAAGTTAAGCAATAAAAGGCAGCTATGTAAAGTAAAGCTATTGCTTGTATTAGAGTGTCCTTTAGATGGGAATAAACTGGCATTTGATCTCTTTATTTTCTTTAAATATAAAATATTTCCATATAATAGTCAGCATTGAAAGGAATTTAGTCTCTTAAATAACCTGAAGTATATAATGAACAGAGTAGTTATGACAACTATTGACTATCAAGTGCCTACGTTGTTCATTTTAAGTAGCTTGAGAGAAACTGGAAAATAATTGGTTTAGGAAAAATGATTTAGGTACCTTGTGTTAAAATTATATCATCATGTATTTAAAGCAGTTATTTCTAAAACATGCACATTTCTGGAAAGAAAAACAAAACTTCATGCATCTAAACACTTAATGCTGAATATTGGTTGTTCATTTTTACAACATATTTACAGTCTTTGTTTCTATGGCTGTGTATTTATTAACCATCTTGAAATTTTAGAAAAAGTTGTCTGAACATTATTATAAAATTGTACTATGATTTCTAAATTTTTAATGTACTTTTCTTCTAGTGATTGCCAACATGGCATTTGCTATTTTTTACAAAATAATTTTGATGTAAATGTATTTATTTTTAAATTATGAGTATTTCATTATACTTTCTTGTTTTGGATATAATATTCTGAATTATTCTCAAGTAGTACTTGTCTGTAAATAGAATGTTACTTTAAACTGAGACTATCCCAAAAATTTTTTACTGCAAATGATTCTCTAAGAGGATAGTTCTTATGAAATAGACATTTAATAATTCCTTTTGTGAACATAAAAGGTATCTACTTCACAAATATAACTCCAGAGTTACTTAGATTTTTAAATTTACATTTAATGTCCCTTTAATATTATTAGTCAAGAAAAAAGATGATACCAGAATGTATATCATATACTATTTTAAATTAAATATTATTTAATATTAATATAAGAATGCTTTAGGTATACTCAGAGTACATATGTTTATGTGTATGTTCACACAGATTTACTGATGTTATTTTTTTGAATGTTTAAAATCATAACAGGAAGTATTTATATTTATGACAAATATTTTAAAGAAATCATAGTGTAGAATAAAACTTTATGTTATCTAACTAGTCAAAAAAGAAAAATTGAAGTAAATCAGGATCCTATATTGTCTTTAAGTTCACAGAAAATATCCCCTTTGAAATTTGACTTTCATTATTTTCAGCTTTTCCAATACAAAAAAGTAAATAGTCACTGGATGGTTCAATACTATTTGGTGAATGCCATATATTGGCTAAAGGTATGAACATGAAAAATATTTGTGTCATCATTTGTGATCTTCCCATTTCACTCCAAAATAAAACTGTTCAAAAATAAATGAACAAGTCCTTAATTTCAGCTGCTCCTGTAGTTGATATAATCTTCCCATAAATTATCCTTGAGTATCAATGATGTTTTCTATAAATAAATAAGTAAGCACATACATACATACACACACACATACATATAGCATGGTGGTTAAGATTCTAAATGCTGGAAAAAACGTTTCTCAACTTCCATTTTTCACTTCACTGTTTAGTTGTGTGACCCTAGACAAGTTACTGGCCTGTCTTTGATTCCTTATCAGTAAAATTGGGATATTAAATGGGCTTACTTCATAGAATGATTGTAAAAATCAAGTGAGCCAATCTAGGTTAAGTATTTAGAACAATTCTTGGCACCTGTCAGGTTGAAATCACTCAGCAGATATTATCTGTTATTATGCCCCTATGGCATTGAGCATTTGCATATGCTTGACTAAATTACTGTTTAACATTTGATTGGTATTAATGCCTTTTGCATGTTCTTTTATATTCTCATATTTCAATGCCATTTGTATTTGAACAAATTGGAAGATCTTTCTTGAGCAGTGTCCTTTGATTTCATTCTGCTTCACTTGGCACGGCTGTTGTCATTTACATATTAAATCTACCACAACTTGTTTCTTACCAGCTTGTTTATGCCAGCTTTATTGTAATTACAAAAGCAAATACTGGCGCTGGAATCTTGTGACAGTAACATGCTACAAATTTTGCTATCTGTATAATCTATGTTTATATCTTTTCAGATTGTTCTGAACTAAAACACAATATTAAAATAAAATCTCAGGGAATATTCTCAGCTTCCTGAGGATGCTTCAGAAGGTTCACTTTTAAAAACTGTTCCTGGGCGCCTGCGTGGCTCAATCCATTAAGCATCTGCGTTAAAAGAAAGAAAGAAAGAAAGAAGAAAAAGAAAGAAAGAAAGAAAGAAAGAAAGAAAGAAAGAAAGAAAGAAAGAAAGAAAGAAAGAAAGAAAGAAAGAAAGAAAGAAGGAAGGAAGGAAGGAAGGAAGGAAGGAAGGAAGGAAGGAAGGAAGGAAAGCAAAGAAAAGAAAGGAGGAAAGAAAAGAAGAAAGAAAGCATCTGCGTTCGGCTCAGGTCATGATTCCAGGGTCCTGGGATTGAGCCCCTCCTCAGGCTCTCTAATCAGTGGGGAGTCTGCTTCTCCCTCTGCCCCTCCCCCCAACTCATGCAAGCTCTCTCTTTCTCTCTCTGTCTCAAATAAATAAATGAAATCTTAAAAACAAAAATAAATAAAAATTTTAAAATGTTCCCAGAGGAGTTTCCACTTTGAAATTTTTGTACAAGTTCCCGAAGTCTGCTTTATATTGTTTGTATACTAATTTGTTTGGATTATGGTATGACCAGTTAGCTTGTGTATGCTACACTTCAGAAAAAAACAAATCCTCAACCCACAACTGGCATAAGGGCTCCACAACTAATAACTGAAGCAAAATCATCTTTTTGATACTAAGTTAATAATGTTGAGTTCTTTCATAATACACGGACCTTATGTCAGAATTTCTATAATCTTTGTAATTGCCGTAGTGATTTAGACGTTTCACTTATGTCTCATAGAGAGCCTAGGATTTAAAAATATTTTTTAAAAATATTACAATAATAAAAGAAAAATACTAATAATAAAATTGAAACTAAAAGTAATTACTTAAGAATGTCTTGCAGAAATATAATACTTCTCTAAAGAGATACAATAAACTGCACTATTTTCAAGGAGATGCTTTCTGCAAATCATTATATAAATGGTCGTCATTTCTCTAAAGAAAATAGGGAGGAACATCTTTTGACGAGCTAAGGTAAAGCTCTAAGAGCTGGAGAAAAGATTAATTTGTTACTTTTACTCTGCATAGTGGAACAGTCCTACATAAATATGTAATAGTCTCTTCTTAATTACCTTGGCATAAAATACCATAAGGGTATGTGGGTAAGAAGTTCATGCATCTTAAGATGGAATGCACAGCTTACATTTTGCTTGCTGTCTCATCATAAGGCCTTTAGTCAGTTTCTGCCTTTCAGTACACATTACATACATAGAATAAACCTTTCATTTTCAAAGTATTCTCAAAATACTGTCTTTTGTACAAATAACCTGTATTATTTTTCTCTTTTAAAACTAAAAAAGTCAATTTCTTTATTTTTTTCCTTTTTTAAATATTTTAATTTCGGTGTTGTTTACTTAGCGTTATATTCATTTCAGGTGTATGTTATGTGTTTCAACATAATCCATACTCATCTAGTGCTCATCACAAGTACTTTTTGGCTATTGCAAATGATTATTGCATAATCATAGGATGCATGTATCCCTTTGAATTAGTGTTTTTGTATTCTTTGGGTAATACCCAATAGTGCAATTATAGATCATAATGTAGTTCTATTTTTAATTTTTTGAGAATCCTCAATAGAGTAAATACTAGTTGGCATTCCCATCATCAGTGCACAAGTGTTCCTTTTTCTTCACATCTTTGTCAATACTTTTGTTTCTTGTATTGTTGATTTTAGTCATTCTGACAGGGGTGAGGTAGCTCATTATAATTTTGACTTGTATCTCCCTGATGATCAGTGATGTTCCACATCTTTTCTTGTGTCTATTGGCCATCTGTATATTTTGTTTAGAAAATTTCTGTTCATATCTTCTGCCCATTTTTTTAATTGGATTACTTGTTTTGGGGATGTTGAGTGTTATAAGATCTTTATATATTTTGGATACTAACCCTTTATCAGATATGTCATTTGCACATATCTTCTTCCATTCCATAGGTTTCCTTTTAGATTGGCTAAGTGTTTCCTTCATGGTGCAGAAGCTTTTTATTTTGGGGTAATCTCAATAGTTTATTTTTGCTTTTGTTTCCCTTTCTGGGAGGCATATCTAGAAAGATGTTATTATGACCAGTCAGATTATTGCCTGTGCTCTCTTCTATAATTTATGTATGGTTTCATATCTCACATTTAGGATTCTAATCCATTTGAGTTTATTTTTGTGTGTGGTGTAATAAAGTGGTCCAGTTTCATTCTTCTGCATGAAGTTGTCCAGTTTTCCCAACAACATTTTTTGAGGAGAATATCTCTTTCCCATTGCATATTCTTGTCCCTTTGTTGAAAATTAATTGGCTATACAATTATGAGGTTTATTTCTGGGATTTCTAGTCTGTTCTACTGATTTATGTGTCTATTTTTGTGGCAGTACCATACTGTTTTGATTACTACAGCTTTGTAATACAACTTGAAATCTGGAATTATGATATCTCTAGTTTGTTTTTCAAAAATTTTTTGGATATTCAGGATTTTTTATGATTTCATATAAATTTTAGGATTGTTTGTTCTAGTTCTGTGCAAAATGCTATTACTGTTTTGAAAGGATTGCTTTAAATCTATAGATTCTTTTCAGTAATATACACATTTTGGCAATATATGTTCTTCCAATCTGTAAGCATGGAATATCTTTGCATTTCTTGGCATCATCTTTTGTTTCTTTCACTAATGGTTTATAGTTTTCTAAGCATAGGTCTTTCACCACTCTGGTTAAGTTTATTGTTGGTATTTTATTATTTTTGGTGCAATTGTAAATGGGGTTGTTTTCTTAATTTCTCTTTCTGCTGCTTCATTTTTAGTGTATAGAAATACAACATATTTCTTTACATGGTTTGTATTCTGTGACACTACTGAATTTATTTATCTGTTCTAGTAGGTTTTTGGTAGAGTCTTTAGGATTTTCTCTATATAATATCATGTCATCTGCAAATAGAGTTTTACTTATTCCTTACCAATTTGGATGCCTTGTATTATTCCTTTCTCTTATCTGATTGCTGCAACTAGGACTTTCTGTACTTTGTTGAATAAAAGTGGTGAGATTTGACAGTCTTGTCTTGTTCCTGACCTTAGAGGAAAAGCTCACTGTTTTTCCCCATTAAGTATGATGTTAGCTGTGGTTCTCCACATAAGGCCTTTATTATACTGAGTTATGGTCCCTCCAAAACCAACTGTCTTGAGGGTTTTTATCATGGATGGATGTTGTATTCTCAAATGCTTTTTCTGAATCTACTGAAATGATCATTTTCTTTTAAAATCCTTTCTCTTATTGATGTGATGTATCACATTGTTTGGTTTGTGAATATTGAACTCCCCTTATATCCCAGGAATAAATTCCAGTTGACTGTGGTGAATGATTTTTTGACATATTATTAGATTCAATTTGGTGAATGATTTTTTAAATGTATTGTTGGATTCAGGTTTTTTTGAAATATTCTGTTGATTTTTGCATCTATGTTTATCAGAGATATTGGCCTGTGGTTGCTTATTTTTAGTTGTGTCTTTAAGGAAAGTAAATCTAAATATCACTGTCCTTTATCTGTTCATACCCTCTCCCCCAAAATCAATCGTACAAAGTAACCTTCAAAAATTTTCAGTTCTGGGGCACCTGGGTGACTCAGTTGGTTAAGCATCCAACCCTTGATTTTGTCTCAGGTCGTGGCATCAGAGTCCTGAGATTGAGGCCTTTGTGATAGGCAGAATTATTAAGATGAATCCTCCTCTTACAAAATTTTTATTCTCTGGTTATTAAATCAATCTCTAATCTAGGTTCTGCTGTGAAGGGCCTTTGCATATGTATTTATTTACTGGTTAGCAGACCTTGAAAAAGAGAGATGTTACTAGATTATCCATGTGTACTTGACATAATCACTTAAAAGCAGAAGAGAAATGCAGAGCCATGAGAGAACTGTGAAGAGGAAAGTAGGTGAAAGAGATGCAACATAGAAAAGGAGATCAAAAATAATCAAAGCATAGGAGGGAGCTGACTAGTGATTACTATCATTGAAACTAGTGTAAAGGGGCCATGAGTCAAAAATGCAGATGTACCCCAGAAGCTGAAAATGACCTGAGCCAGTAGTCACTAAGCAAAGGGGAATTCCTGTCCTACCACTGCAATAGAAGTACAGAAAAGCAGAAGCAGAGAACAACTTGAGCCATTTTTTATGAAAAGCAGAGCAGAGAACAACTTGAGCCATTCTGAGGTGTCAATGTATAGGATTCTGAAATAGTAAAGAGGTAATTTAGCTGCTAAACCTGTGATGATTTGTTATGGAAACAACAAAAATCTAATACATTATCCCGTTTATTCACTTTTATAGTCAAAATTTTTATTGAGGAGTATATGCTTTTCTACAGTTGTCTGGTGGATTATTTTTGTCAGATAATTAAGTAAAGACAATGAATATTAAAATTATAACAGTAATTTTCCCCTGTATTTGCAAGCATGCTGATAAATCTTGATAAAAAAGATTCAAAGGGGATTTCCATTTCCACTTGTAAGGAGCTTGGAATTTATCACTCTACCCTAACATGCGAAAATGTATACAAACAAAAAAATCCATAATTCTTCTTAGATGCATAAGACAAGTGATGTCACAGGTCAAACAACTGCCACAAAAATTAGACACAAAGGCAAATGTAGGGAAAGACACAACTAGAATAAAAATATCCTAAGACTCCAATGCTAGGGTAAGAAAATTTGAATTGTAATTGATAGATTGTTGGAGGCTAGATGTGGACAAGTATAAGAATTAAGAAGTCCAGAGTGACTTAGTTATTAGGGGCCTCCATAGTATTGTGATATTTACTGCAAGTAGCTCAACCAGATTCCCACAGTAAATATCAAAGAAAAATTCACTCATGTAAGAAGAAGGGAAGATAATCCATTTTGAAATATGCCAGAGCATTCTGTTCTTAATAAGGCCTATCCTCGGGAAACCAGTTAACTAGAACCTAAACTGCTGTGGTATCAAATCCTAAGCTGACTTGGAGATTGGGAAACACTTATGAAGTCCACAGTCCAGAGGCATAAAACACTAAAAGATTGAAATCTATACCATATTACTCTAGAATACTTCCCCTTCCAACATACTTCATCAAAATATAACTAAAGGCCTATTTAAAACAGTTCCTTTTACATGGTACATTGTGTCAGGCTATCAAGGAAACAAATCAAAACAAAACTTTAAGGTACACTAAAAGGCAAAAAAAACCCCACACTTAGAGTAAGCATCAGAACCAAATATGGAGGAAATTGAACTTAAGTTGGAAATGAAAACAAATATGACTCATATGCTAAGGGCTTTCATGGATAAAGTAGACAGCATGTAAAAACAAATGTGCAATATAAGCAGAGATGGAAATTCTAAGAAAGAACCAAAAGAAGTACTAGAGAGAAAAAAGTCACTGTTAACAGAAATGAAGAATGCCTTTGTTGGGCTCATCAGTAGACTAGATATGTGTAAGGAAATTATCTCTGAGCTACAGGACCTCTCAACAGAATCTTCAAAAACCAAAAGACCAAGAGGACAAACTGAAAAAAACAAAAACAAAAACAAGAAACAAAATACAGAATATTCAATTATGGTGGGACAACTACAAAAGGTGTAACATACACATAATGGGAATGCTAGAAGAAGAAGAAGGAGAAAAAAAACAAAAAAAATGTTTGAAAAAATAATGACCAAGAATTTTTCCAAATTAACATGAGACATTAAACCACTGATCCTCGATTCTCAGATAACACCAACCATGATAAAATAAACAAACTACACCTAGTCATTTCATTTTCAAGCTTAGGAAGATCAGTGATAAAGAAAAAATCATGAAATGAGGCAGAAGTAAAAAAATATATATATAATTCATTTGTAGAGGAACAAAGTGAAGAATTAAATCAGACATCATGCAAGCAAGAGTGGAGTGAAATATTTAAAGTTGAGAGAGAAATATCTACTAACTTGAACTAACCTGTGAAATTATCTTTCAAAAGTAAGGAGTAATATACTTTCTCAGAAAAAAAAAATAAAGGAATTTATATAGACCAAATATACAGAAAAATATTAAGATACAGTTTTTTAGAGAGAAAATAATATAGGTCAGAAACTTGGGTCTACATAAAGTAAAGAGCATCAAGAAGAAATAAGAGAAAATAAAAACCTTCATTTTTCTTAATTGATATAACAACAGTTCAAAATAATAGCAATGTATTTGATTATGTGTGCTTATGTATATATCATATATATACTTATGTATGCTTATGTATAAGTTAGATGAAATGACAGCAACAATATAAGGGACAAGAGGTAGGAATTAGGATTTTTTTGTTATTATAAGGTATTTTCACTACCCATGAAGCAGTATATTGTTGTTTGAAAGTAGACTTGAATTAGTTGTAAATGTTTTTGCAAACTCTAGGCAACCACTAAAGAAAATAGGAAAAGAGGTATAACTTCTTCCTAAGAAAGGGAAGAAAATAGATTCATATTAAATGCACAATTAATACTATAAAAGGCAGAAAAAGAATGGAAGACAAAAAAAGAAAAAGGGCAAAAAGTAGAAAAAGTCACAACCCATTAGAGAAGTAATTGATAAGCTAGACTTCATTAAAATTAAAAACTTCTGGTCTGCAAAAGGCAATGTTAAGAAAATGAGAAGGCAAGCCATTGACTAGGAGAAAATATTTGCAAAAAACACATCTAAATATACAAAGAACACTTAAAGCTCAATAATAAGAAAACAATGTGATTTTTTTAAATGAACTATAGATCTCAACATACCCCTCAGCAAAGAAGATATGCAGACAGCAAATAAGCATATGATAAGATGCTGTGTATCATTTGTCATAGGGAAATGTAAATTAAAACAACGAGATACCACTACACATCTATTCCAACGGTCAAAATCCAGAGCACTGAAAACACCAAATGCTGTGATTTTCTCAGGCTATGCTTATTATCTTTGATCCAAGCTTATCTTTCTGTGTATGATCACATTGATGAGATAATAACTGTTAACTATCTTTGGGTTAGGCCTGGACTACTGTCCTTTGTACATACATTCACACATGCACACACCTACATACTATACATCTCATAGCTCTGAGGTTTTAGGGGAGGAATTTGCACATACACAAAATAAAATTCTCCCTGGAATCCTGAGACTATTGCACTGGTGAACACTATAAAAATCACTATCGGATATTTTCAGAGATATTTTCTGTTTTTTCCACTACCATGCAATGGTTTTTTATTTATCATGATTACAGTGTAATAGCCATGAACAGTATTAAAGTAAGAAGAGCAAACATTAGATAGAAAACTTCTAATGTAAACTATAGTCATGTAATATAATCTAGTTATGAAAATCTATCTCATTAATTTTTTCTCTCAATATCTATTTGAAAATATTTTCATATAAAGACAGATTCTTCCCACTAGAATTTTTTGGACTTCTGTGAATCATGGAGAACTTTTTTTTTTTTTTAAGATTTTATTTATTCATTCATGAGAGACACAGACAGAGAGGCAAGAGATATAGGCAAAGGGAGAAGCAGGCTCCCCATAGGGAGCCTGATGGAGGACTTGATCCCATGACCCCAAGATCATGACCTGAGCCAAAGGCAGACACTCAACCACTGAGCCACCCAGGTGCCTCTTTTATGTATATAACCATATAACCAGCAGAGAGGTGTTTATTCCTGGACCAAGTATTATTCTGAGTCTTTCTCTTTTCTGGTAACAGAGCTTGACAAAAATTAAGCACAGGGGTGACAAGTAAAATATTCAACTTGAATATTCAATATTCAAAATATTCAATGTCTTTCACTTTGGTAAGCAGAGCCTGAAACTGAAAACACAACCTTCCACCAAATGTCAGTCTTGTGTACACTCTGTTGGACTTTCTACAAGAACATCTAGTCCTATTAGGCTACATAACCCTTTACCAAGAGAAAATAGGAAAAGGGAAGGTGGGCTTAAAAGACAGACTCAGTGGATCTGCTATTATATTCTCCATCCTGAAGTGTCAGTATCTATTTTGGGGCTTCTAATGTTTTTTTTGTTTTGTATTGTTTTTTACTCTTTACAACAATATAACCTTTATTCTAGCCTCCAAATAATTTTCAGGAGGATTAATGTGATAGAATATGATGTTTATTTGTAAGAAATATCCATGCAAAACAAAAATTTTAGTTTAGAGGGAAAATACTATTTCATTGTGTGCTTATGTTTTTAAAAATCATTCCCTATTATAATAAACAGGATAGCATATTGAAAAGGCAGTTTAATGAGTAAGTCTAGAGAGTCAACTTGTTTATCAAATAGTCATTCAAGCAAAATATTTGTATGCCCTCATAGAACATGCAGCTTGAGCCAACAGTTTTTTTTAAAACTGTTGTTGATCAGACTAGCAAATTCTGAATTATTCAGTATATATATTGGCACCAAAAGAAGAAAAATAAGAAAATGCTGATTCTAAATTATACTTACACATCCTTTATAATGCAATATATGGTAAGGTAATGGTTTACTGTTGGATAAAATGTTACTCAGATCAGTGCCTATTTGCTGCACCCCAAATTGACATTATTTGGAACAAAATAGATCTTTATTTTTAAAATTTATTATCAGTGTACTCTTTTTTTTAAATTTTTATTTATTTATGATAGTCACACACAGAGAGAGAGGGAGAGGCAGAGACACAGGCAGAGGGAGAAGTAGGCTCCATGCACCGGGAGCCCGATGTGGGATTCCATCCCGGGTCTCCAGGATCGCGCCCTGGGCCAAAGGCAGGCGCTAAACCGCTGTGCCACCCAGGGATCCCCAGTGTACTCTTAATGTCATTTGAAATACCTAATAAGAATCATAGCAAAAATGAAACCACTTACTTTCTAATATCTTTTTCTTCAGTAACAAAATAAGGTCATGAGTTGGACTTCTGGATTATTCAAGGGAAGACATAGACATGGCCAACAAGCACATGAGAAAACGCTCCACATCACTTGCCATCAGGGAAATACAAATCGAAACCACAATGAGATCCCACCTCACACCAGTGAGAATGGGGAAAATTAACAAGGCAGGAAACAACAAATGTTGGAGAGGATGTGGAGAAAGGGGAACCCTATTGCACTGTTGGTGGGAATGTGAACTGGTGCAACCACTCTGGAAAACTGTGTGGAGGTTCCTCAAAGAGTTAAAAATAGACCTGCCCTACGACCCAGCAATTGCACTGTTGGGGATTTACCCCAAAGATTCAGATGCAATGAAACGCCAGGACACCTGCACCCTGATGTTTATAGCAGCAATGGCCACGATAGCCAAACTGTGGAAGGAGCCTCAGTGTCCATTGAAAGATGAATGGATAAAGAAGATGTGGTTTATGTATACAATGGAATATTACTCAGCCAGTAGAAAGGACAAATACCCACCAAATACCCACTTCAAAGTGGATGGAACTGGAGGGTATTATGTTGAGTGAAATAAGTCAATCGGGGAAGGACAAACATTATATGGTCTCATTCATTTGAGGAATATAAAGAATAGTGGAAGGGAATAAAGGGGAAAGGAGAAAAAAATGAGTGGGAAATATCAGGGAGGGAGACAGAACATGAGAGACTCCTAACTCTGAGAAATGAACTAGGGGTAGTGGAAGGGGAGGTGGGTGGGGAGTGGGGGGTGACTGGGTGACAGGCACTGAGGGGTGCGCTTGATGGGATGAGCACTGGGTGTTATTCTGTATGTTGGCAAGTTGAACACCAATAAAAAATAAATTTATAAAAATAAAAAGAAAGAAAAATGCATATTAAATCCATAATGAGATACCAGTTCACACTACTTGGATAGCTAGAATCTAACAACCTATGCCTTTTGGTTGGTTAGTGAAAGGGAATAAAGGGAAAAGGAGAAAAAATGAGTGGGAAATATCAGAAAGGGAGACAGAACATGAGAGACTCCTAACTCTGGGAAACAGACTTCTGGATTATTAATAATGCTTGACACATTAGGGGTGGCCTGGATTGATAGGTTTATAGCATAGGTAATCCTGATAACTATTCAATTACAAGTATTTGCATTTAACTGCAACAAATTCACAATTTAAGTTACTTGTTTGATCGGAAATTTAAATTATATAGTCTTTGTGTTATGTACCATTGCATCTATTAATATATGATAAACCTCATTTGCTTTGCTTTTTATCAAACAGTATTTGCTCTCAGCGAGTTCTTTAAAAATTTATAAATAGGAAAATTTATTAAAAATTGTCCATAAAAATACAATAGTAAATAAAAGGCCCTGGCAACTACCGTTGTACTCTATTTCTATGAGTTTGAGTTTTTGCTATTGTTGTTATAGAGCTAAATTTAATGTTATTTTTTATTTTTTTATTTTTTTTTATTTTTTAATTTGAGTATAATTGACACACAAATTTCAGATGTACAACATAGTGACTCAAGTTCTCTATATATTATACTAGGCTCACCACAAGTGTAGCCCCATCATTATATTATAATATCATTGAGTATATTCCCTATGCTGTGCATGATCAGCTTTTTTGTTTGTTTGTTTTTACATATAAGCGAGACCATATAGTATTTGTCTTTGTCTGACTTATTTCACTTAGCATGTCACAAAAAGCTGTATTTCTTGCTTTTTTGTGGCTGAATAATCATTCGTTTTGTGGAATTCCAAATATATCTATATTTTCGCCCACAGTTCTTTACCCTTCTGTCCATCAATGGACACCTAGGGTGTATTCATGTTTGGCTACTGTGAACAATGCTGCAATAAACATAAACCTGGTACAGATATAACTTCCTGATAGTGATTTCATTTCCATTGAATATATGCTATGAATATATATTCATTTCCTTCAAAACAGGATATTGGATCATATGGTAGTTCTACTTTTAATTTTTTGAGGAAACTCTATACTGTTTTCCATAGTGGCTGTAGCAATTTACATTTCCACCAACAGTGCACCAGGGTTCTAGTTTTTCCACATTTTTGCCAACACTTGTTGTCTCGTGTCTTTTTGAAAATAGCCATTCTAACAAGGGTGAGGTGATATCCCCTGTGGTTCTAATTTTCATTTCCTTGATGATTATTAATGTTGAGCGTCTTTTCATGTAGTTGCTGGTCATTTGTATATATTCTTTGAAAAAATGTCTAGTCAAGTTCTTTGCCCATTTTCAAATCAAATTGCTTTTTTGCTATTAAGTTGTATGAATTCCTTATATATTTTGGATATTAACCAGCATAGGTAATAAATACCCTTTATCAGATAAATAGTTTGCAGATAATTTGTCCCATTCCATAGGTTGCCTTTTCATTTCAATGATTCTTTGCTGTGCATAAGTTTCAGTTTGACATAGTCTCATTTGTTTATTTTTATTATTATTGCTTGATCTTTTGGTGCCATATCCAAAAAAAATTATTGCCAAAATCAATGTCAAGGAATATTTTCATGCTGTTTTGTTCTAGTAGGTTTACAGTTTGGGGTCTTACATTTAAATTTTTAATTCATTTGCATTGTTTTTGTGAGTAGTAGAGATAGCCCGATTCCATTGTTATGCATATGATATCCTGTTTATTCAATACCATTTGTTGAAAAGACTGTCCTTTGCCCATTGAGTATCTGGGCTCCCTTGTTAAGTAATGGTTGACTATATGTGCGGGAGTTTAATTCTGTGATCTCAATGTTGTTCCGTTGGTCCATTTGTCTGATTGTATGCCAGAACCATACTGTTTGATTACTAAGGCTTTATGATACAGTTTGAAATTAGGAAGTGTGATGCTTCCAGCTTTCTAAGGATTGCTTTGGCTATTTGGGGTCTTTTATGGTTCCAGAATTGTAGGATCATTTGTTTGTTTCTGTGAAAAATGTCATTATAATTTTGATAGGGATTGCACTGAAACTGTACTTTACTTTGAGTATTATGGACATTTTAACTATACAGAACCCTCTGATCCATAAACACAGGATATTTTTCCATTTATTTGTGTCATTTTCAATTGTTTTCATCAATGTCTTCTAATTTTCAATGTACAGATTTTTCAGCTCCTTAGTTTAATTTATTTGTAAGAATTGAATTATTTTTATTGCAGTTGTAGATTCGATTGTTTCCTTTAGTTTTCTTTTGGATAGTTCGTTGTTAGTGTATAGAAACACTGACTGGGAACTTGCTGCTAGGGCAGTCTTCTAAGTCCCAGGGTAGCTAGATGGTGATGAGAGCTTGACTGAGAAGAGCCTGCTGGGAGCCTGGAGCCAAGGAAACTACCTGGAGCTTAGATGCTGCCTGGGACCAACCAGAGACTTAGTTTTCAGGAGACACCTAAGGCTATGAGATTCAGCAAGAATCTGGTTCTGAACAGCCTCAGGTCTGCAGTGAAGTAGGGCACTCACTTTTTTCTCCTCCCACAGGACAGTGTCTGCTAGCTGCCCAGGATTTTGGGGGGAGGTAAAAAAGGGGTATTGATCTTTTTGTCCTGCTTTCTTCAATGTGTCTTTTCTTATTTCAGTGCTTTCCCCGGGTGCTATAATCTCTTACCTGAAATCCTTGGCTCTTGTGACCCATGCTGTTTGCTCCAAGCTCCATTCTTTAGTAGAATTTTGTCTCCCAAGTAACAGGACACTACAAAAGATTTTACTCTGACCTTTAGAGATTTTATTCCAGGTCTCCAGCCCCCCAAGCCATAAGTTTTGTAAGTGCCCCAAGGGGATAACTGGTTGTGGGCCTGTACTCTTCTGGACGTTAATAACCCACACCTGCCTGAACAGACATCAAAAGCTTTGCTGATATGTCTTTTCCACCAGTAGAATAATTTTGGGTATTCCAAGCCCAGTACTCAATCTGCATCCAGAAGGGAATATAATCACAGGGAAGAAATGGCTAGAGATCATTAGCTCACCTAGGAAAAGTTTATCTCTCTATTCAATTTTAGCTCATATAGTTCTTACTCCTTCTGTACTAGTGTGATGTTTTCTGAAATATGATTATTATAATTTACCTATTTTTCTAGTTATTGTAGTGGGAGTGTTGGCAGGTCATTATGTGCCTCAACTTATTCAGAAACAAGCCCTTCAGTAGTTATTTTTAATATTTTCATATATTTTCAATCTTGGGTATATGTCTTTGTGCATGATAGGAGCCAATAAACATTTCCTTAGAATTTTTAATGATATTAAAGTTGTAATCCCTGATGAATCCACTGTGATAAAGAAGCACACAAATATTATCTAATAAGATTGGTGCATGTGTAAGAAATAATAAAATGTCAACTGGAAGTAAGAATAATCATAAATTCTTCTTCCCAAATGCCACTTAAAGGTATTCCATGAGTGACAAATAGGAGATAAAGTGTTTTAAGTGAATACTCTGTTATGCATTAAATACATATCATTAAATACATATTTACCAGAAACATATAATTTTTCCTTTCTACAATGAATGAGACTAAGTTGGAACTATGACACCGTTAACCTATCTAAGATCACATCACAAGTAAATGAGACATAGGACTTAAAAACCAGGTCTTGGAGTTTCCAGTTTGAATTTTTAACCTATAAGCTGTATTATTTTCTTTAAAATTACATACTTAATTTATATCTATGATAAAATAGATTATTAATTACACAAAAGAACATTTTTATTAAATCAATAATAGTGGGTTTCTGTTTTATTAAATGAATGCATGCATGTTGCTAGACTTTAGCTATGCTAAAGAATGCTAGAATGCATGTTTCTAGACTTTAGCTATTCTATATATAAAGAGATCTATTAAGACTTTTTAGTCAAATTACATTCTTGACAATATCTCCATGACAAAATATTTTCATTGAGAAATATCTATTCACAGATACACGAGATTGGTTGATATCTCCCCCAAAATCCACACCCTTCCCCAAGCTTTAGAATGTAATCTTACTTGGAAGAAGGTAGAGTGCTTGTATGGATAATCAAGTTAAGATGAGGTCATTACAATGTGTTCTAATTAAATAACTGTTGTTGATGTAAGACAATAGACACAGAGACAGACACTTGAAGAATGCCATGTGAAGATGTAGACAGAGATTGGAATAATACATTTGCAAGCCAGGGCTTGCTGGGAAATACCAGTGGCTAAGAGAGTGTAATGAAATGGATTCTCTTTCTTCAGAGAGAACATGGTCCTACAGACAACTTGATTTGGACTTCTAGCCATCAGAACTACCAGAGAATGATTGTCCATAATTTAAGCTACCCAGTTTGTGGTCCATTTGTTATGGCAGCCCTCAAAAACTAATGAAGATTTTGGTACTGGGAAGTAGAGTGCTGTTGTAACAAATGCCTAAAAATGTGAAAGTAGCTTTGGAATTGCATAGAGAATTGAACAATTTTGAGGCCCTTGATAGAAAATGTCTAGATCACCTTATATTTCACAAATGCTATCTCGACACTGTTTTGAGATTATGATAAAAAAAAAGAGAAAGAAAGAAGAAAGAAAGAAAGAAAGAAAGAAAGAAAGAAAGAAAGAAAGAAAGAAAGAAAGAAGAAAGAAAGAAAGAAGAAGAAGAAGAAGAAAGAAAGAAAGAAAGAAAGAAAGAAAGAAAGAAAGAAAGAAAGAAAGAAAGAAAGAAAGAAAGAAATCAGTCAATCAATCCTTGGGATGTCTGGGGGGCTCAGCGGTTGAGCATCTGCCTTCCGCCCAGAGCATGATCCTGGAGTCCAGGGATGGAGTCCCATCAGGCTCCCTGCATGGAGCCTGCTTCTCCCTCTGCCTGTGTCTCTGCCTCTCTCTCTCTCTCTCTGTGTGTGTGTGTCTCTCATGAATAAATAAATAAAATCTTTAAAAAAAAATCCTTGATTCTGTTTGAAGGCAGTTTGCTAAATCCATACCTCAACTATTTATCTTATTAGGCTTTAACACTCCTGGGTTGCAACACACAGCTCAACTTCCAGATGCTCTAATGCCAAATATCTAGAGACGGCCTCTTCTTCCCTGAACCCATGAAATCATTTAAAATGCCCAATCCAAAGGAAGCCGGTAAAACCCAGGCTAACCACACTGCTTTGCCATATATAAGCAGCCTACAGTTTCAGCTTATTGTTACACTTTCCCTGGTGCAACTCTCTATGTAGTCCTGTAGCCTTCTCTTGACTAGAGCTGGAAGCAACAATGTATTCTTCCTTTGTCTATCCATAAGTCATTGTGTTATGTCAACTATTATCAGAACTTAACAAATGTTAAAACAATAAAACATCCCTTTAAGAGACTCTCAGTAGCTGTATGGTTGTTAACAGCAATTCTGGTGAGCACTGGGAAAGAATAGGGAAGAGCAATAGAGAGTATTCTTATTGTCTTAGAGACGACATTTATCATTATAAACAGAATTTGGGCTGAGAAAATTTTCAAGCAGAATGTGGAGGTACAACCTGATTTTATTGTTTAGAGTAAAATGCAGGAGGAATGGTAAATTAATGAATCAATTGCTAAGTAAAAAGAAACTAGTACATGATGATCCGGAAAATTATCAACCTATCCTGAGACCCATTCTCTGGAAACAGAGTCAAGGGCATGGTGGAAAATCTTTTGTTAAGGATATCAGGAGAGTGCTTCCTGATTAGGATCAGACATCTCAGCAGAAGCCAGGAATATAGAGGCACTTTTCCAGAAAAGATCTGTGGAGGACCCTCTTATCTGATAGCGTAATTCCCATGAATTGCATGAAAGTGAGTTTTGAGAGTTTGAAATACTTTTGTGTTCAGCTTGGACTGAAAGGGACAGAGATAGGATGAAATAAAGGAAGATTGCGTCAGGGGGCAAGGCAACAGATACAGAAAACTGAGCTGATGGTACTCCTTGGGCCAAGAGGGTGGGGTCATTGTCTCGGCTCAAAGTAAACCACCCAGCCACAGAGGATTGTTCTCAGGTCTTAAAATCTAATGATTTTTTCCTGTTTGGGAATTACCTGGGACCCATTATCATTTTTTGCCTCCCACCTGTTCATTTTGGAATAAGAATGTTTATTCTATGCCTGTCCCTCTGTTGTAATTTTGAAGCAGATGATTTTTTTTCATGATGTTGCAGGTCCAGAGATAGAAATTTTGCTTTAGGATGGATTATACCCTTGGTATCACTCATAAAAGTTTTTTTTTTTTTTAAAGATTTATTTATTTGAGAGATAGAGAAAGCAAGTGCAAGTAGGGGAGGGGACCAGAAAAGGGAGAGAGAGAATCTCAAGCAGACTCCTTCTCAGTGTAGAGATCATGGGGCTCCATCTTATCTCACAACCCGAATATCATGACTGAGCAGAAATCAAGAATCAGATGCTTAACTGACTGAGGCACCCAGGCACCATCCCAAATTATCTTATATAAAAAATATATGTATATGTACATATAATAACATATAATTGTATAATTATATGTTATATACTGTATTCTATAAAGCATGAGTATTAACAAATTATTATATGTCAATACAATTTAAAATAATATTCTCAATATTAAAGCAAAGTTTGCATTCATTTTGGTATATACTTTTGAAGTCGACACCTTGAAACAAGACAGAGTGATGGAAACACCACTGCAGTTGGAGTTAGAAGCCCTCAGGTCCCTCCCAGTTTTATCTCAGTTTCTAACTAATAAAATGCAGCTGAAATTTGTGTCACAATAATATTACAAGTGCCTAGCATTATGTCTACTATGAAACTATAATTTATAAATGAATGCTATGTAACCCTGAATGTTTGTAAAAGTTACAATTGTAGCCCTATGGAGGATCATTTTAGTTGAAGAAAAATGTAATCAGCATGATGAGAGTAGTCATATAAAAATTGGAAAATTGGGGATCCCTGGGTGGTGCAGCGGTTTGGCACCTGCCTTTGGCCCAGGGCGCGATCCTGGAGACCCGGGATCGAATCCCACGTCGGGCTCCCAGTGCATGGAACCTGCTTCTCCCTCTGCCTGTGTCTCTGCCTCTCTCTCTCTCTCTCTCTGTGACTATCATAAATAAATAAAAAAAATTTTTAAAAAATTGGAAAATTATAAGCACAATTAAAAACATATCTCAGGGAAGGTAGTCTATCACGAAGAAGGTGAAACTATATTGAATTAGCTGAAATCTTCTGTTAAAGTTACGTCAACTTATTAAAATTTCCTGGGTATGACAGTAGACTAGACTGGAATGTCAGTGATGGAATTAGAATCAGGCATTCAAAGCACCAGACACAGCACAATGTCCTAGCTGATAGCATGAAAGTCTGGGTTTAAGTTCTGGCTTTTCCATTTATGAGCTCTTTGATCTTAGAAAAGTTATTTAACCTCTCTGTGCCTCAGTTTTTTATTAAATATATATAAATATATCTCATTGAGTTGCTGTGAGGATTAACTGAGATAATACATGCAAAATAACCTCAAGATATCTGTTCAGTGGTAAATCCTAAATAAATATGATTTATTTGTATTTCTTCCATGTCCAACCACTGTGAAAATTCCATAGGACCACTTATAAAATCTCTGACCTTCAGTTTACATATCTATCTATCCAGCATCAACTTACTATCTGAGGTAGACTAAAGATGAAGTAGATAAAAGATTGACATTTGTCCCCCTTCAGATAGGACTAAGTTATTTTGCTTTGTATTTCAGCAAGTTGTGGAACTGTTTGGATTGATTAAATATGGTAGAAGTGAGGCTCTGCTCATTTTAGACCTGGACCTTAATAAACTGGAAGCTTCCACCCTCTATCTCTTAGAACATTACTACTTAGTACTCAAGCAGCATGCTATGAGGTGAAGAAGTGAGATCTCCAGAGCAGCAGCTGTATGGAGCTCCCAGATGAAAGCCAGCACCACTTTGCCAGGCTTATATACAAGTCTTCTTGGAAGTGGACCCTTCAGTTCCAAACAAGCTGCTACTATTAACACCATCTGGATCAGAGACAAACCATCCCCAATGATCCCTGTCCAAAAGGCAGATTTGTGAATCAGAGGATTATTGTTGTCCTTAAGCCACTCTATTTTAGAATGGTACGTTAAACACCAGCAGATAACTGCAACTGGTATTATGTCAACACTCTCTGTGTATTCCCTAAATGAAATCTACCATTTGATTTTATTGGAAACCAAATTTAGATGGTAGGGCTTAAGTTAAGTAGCAGCCTGATATTCAGAATGATTAACAGATTTATAAGCAGAGCTTGTATTTCTGTCGAAGTCCTCAATCGTTATTTATATAATAGTTTAATGCATGACTTATGCTCTTCAGTAGGTTCTCCTTTAACTTGGAATATAATACATTGGTATCTGGATATATCGTATCTTCATTTATGATTCCTCTTTGTCCTGAAGAAATAGAAAGCATTACCTGTTTACTATTGTTGACATCTCCTTGGTTGACTTATGTCAGGGTTAATTCAAATATTGCCTCTTATGTAATCTGACTTTGTTATACTAACAACCTATCATTGAGAAATTAATGCACTTCAACATCACTTGAGCCACCAAATCCGGGAAACATGGGATAGCTGTTTTATTACAGGTTATATGTATTATTCATCCAAGTGCTTATAAGGGCCTACTCTAAGTAAGACCCCAGAGATGTAACTTTTTACCCCTTTGCTAACATCAAAAGCATAAAACTAGGAGTTTTGTGAAGGAGAAATTTCAAAGTTTGAGAACCAAGTGAAATGATGTATCCCTTTTGGGAAAGCCTTGCTTCATGCATCTTTTAGATAGCAAAAGCCAACCAGCTAGAATTAGAGTTGAATTGAATATGTAATTTTATAAAAGGTTGCCTAATTAGATCCATAGGGTGGTACAGCATCTGGTTTAAAGCCTAGCGGTTATAAAGAGATTTTGCCAGGAAGATGTGAAAGCTGGCAAGTCCAGTGCCCCAGTGGAATCTGCAAATCCTTAGGTAGTGTCTGGGGACAGCTATGAGGCTACTGCTTAAGCCCAGAAGTTAATAGCCTCCTCAACAGGAGCAAGAGCCACCAGGACAGTGAGCCGATACTATTCCTGAATCCAGGGTGGTGTTCACAAGCATTCCACGAAAGAAAGCATCCTGTGTTACTAATCTGAGCTGTTTTCCTACTTATGCTTAGGAACAAGGATGACAAAAGAGATGGAACGAATGATCTGGATATATAAATTATGCCACATATTTTAATTTTTCACAACTTAAAAATTAAAAGCTAAACTCCTCCCAAATATGTTGTGGACTATAGATTTTCTAGGATGTGCTTGAAAAATTTTGTCTACTTAAGATGATCAACCTGCACTGAAAGAAATTTTGATACTTTGCCAACTGTTCTGTTAAATTGTGCATTTGATAAACATTGAAATTTATCTTGACCTCATAACACCGCAAATATCTACTCTTAATAAAGACACCAGCATATAGACCCTAGTTTAGAGATATAAAATAATAGGTATTATCAGAAGAAGTATGTTTTAATTCCGCTCTTGCTGTGACAGCTGCTATGATTACAAATTATACTCATTTTACATTACTGAAATCCAATGAACTCCAAACTAAAATTTAGCAACACTGAATTTTTAAATAGTGATTGGGCTGAAAATGATAGTTAAATTATGGAGCATTGATATAAGAGATGCAGTGAAGGTAGAAAATGTCTGAACATTAAGTGCCTTTATTATTCTTTTTACATTTCATCAGGTACCACATGGCATGAAAATATGCTGTCTTAGTTCATTTCCTCGCTACCATGACTGAGCTGCCCCCTCTTGGCTGCTGGCTTTTTTTTTTTTTTTTTTTAAGTCATATTCCTTAGGGGCTACCTGACATTTTAAGGATAAGATTGATGAAGATTCCCTGAGTAGGCTTAAGATTTGCACACTAAAGATAATCCCACTTTGGTTAATGTCAGCTGTGTGAAAGTGCAACATAAAATAATTCTATCTGAGGCTTCATATTCTCAAAAGATGTATCATGGTGTGCTTCACATCTGATGCATTTACATTTAGTAATAACAGGCAAGAAAAAACGTCCCCTTTACACATTTTGAAGTATGTATTTCAGATAATGATTGTTGTTTTTAAATATACCAATATAGAAATTAGATTGGTATTATTTGGCAGGGGTTCTGTATGTTTTCATGTGGAGGTCAGAGATCTAAGAACCTTCACATAGTGGCTGGAGGAGTATGCTCTGGTTTGGGTAGCTTACCTCTAAATAGTTTGAGGGCAGAACGATCATGAATTATACTTCAGGTTTTATAATAGGTTATTATGATATATTCAAACAAGTTATATATGATTTGACTTTGTCACACCAATAATCCATCATCAATTATTATTCATATGAGTAACAATTGCTGAGTATATATTTGTTTGCTAGCTTTTAGATTGATTTAAAAAATGAATGCGGAGTTTTTTTGAATGGATTTATTTAATAGGACTTGATACTGGACAGAGTACCAGGCTGGGATGATGGATATGTGGTCATGATGAAAAGAAAATCCTTAGTGATGATAGGTGACTTTATTTCAATCACAAATAATTTTCCCTTCATAATAAGATATTATTTAATTGAAATGGAAATTTCAACTGAATGTATTGTTTTTTTATAAGACACAGCTATAGATTGTTAAAATTTCTTAACCACAGCATTAAGTTTTATTTTATCAATGATAGAGACAAAGTTATCACCAAATTCAAGAAATAACTTTCTAAAATTAAAGATGATGATCTGATAAGATACATTAGAATTTTCTTAACAAAGCATGACCATTTTTCAGTAGACATTGTATAGACAGGGAAACATGTTTCCATGTGGAAACAATTCAGTGAATTTAAAAAGTCCAAAGATTGGGCAGCCAGGGTGGCTCAGTGGTTTAGTGCTGCCTTCAGCCCAGAGCGTGATCCTGGAGACCTGAGATTGAGTCCCCCGTCGGGCTCCCTGCATGGAGCCTGCTTCCCCCTCTGCCTGTGTCTCTGCCTCTCTCTCTCTCTTTGTGTCCCTCGTGAATAAATAAATAAAATCTAAAAAAATTAAAAGTCCAAAGATTTATTGATTGATTAATGTAGACTTATAGCCATGTAAAGGCATAATTTTTAATCTACAAAATCCTACTTTTATTCTACTACACTGCTATATATTTTTCTTTCAGTATTTTGAACATGTTTTATATACATTCTGAAGTTAGATATATATGTATACTTACACATATAAATTAATGTATGCATAAATATACATAGGCCTATAAATTATCAATCATTATCAATTAAATAATTTATTGGTCTAAATGTCTACAATATACGAGGTACCAAGTTTGACACTGATGGATAAGAATGAGAACATGGTAGGACACTGGAGAGCCTTTATTTTCTGACATCTGGATGAAGAGAATAAACAAATTTCTAAAAGCTTTCTAGAGGAGCCATCGAGAAAAATTATTCTGCAACAGTTTCTATTTGTTACTGTCATTAGACAAAGAAAAAGTCTAGATTCAGTGCAGTATTATTTCAGAGGCATATCAGTAATAAATGTTATAAATTAGACTACATCTAAAAATCTAAGGCATTTGATATTAAGACTTTAATCCTCAAATTGTACTCAGTCCGTTTTCATATATGAAATACTGAAATTACGTAGGTGAAGGATTAGAATTCTGACTTCAGGGGCTTACTTTAAAGTTAAGGGGGAAAAGACAAGTATGAAAAAGTTTCAACACCAATAAACAATGCAAATAACAGTTGAAAATCATCATATGAGAAATGATTTAGACCATCTGTGGTGTAGAAGCTTAACAGATTTGGGACAATGGGACAAAACAGCACAAGGAGAGAGTTCGTACTTACAAAAGTAGTGGAAAGGCAGAGAGAAAATTAGTGAGTAGTCTAGGCCAGCAATACAGACAAGTGGAAAACCATAAAATATGCTTAAGACGGGACAGGATGTAGAAAGTATTTTTCTTTTGACAGTTTTCTAATAAGTACATTGATTATTAAGCATATATTTAAAAAACAGTGATGAAAAATTATAAGGCTGATAACCACTTTACTCTGTGCTGGATGCTATTTTGCAGATATTGATCTATGATCTATATGTCCATAGGCTTACCTTGCTTAATTCTCAAGTAAGAAATTTGAGGCATGCTGAGGTAAATTGACTTTCCCAGACCATCAGTTTAATTATTAAGAGAGCCCATTTCTAAACCAGGACATCTGATTCCAGATACCACACCCTGGATATATTTATTCCATCCTAAATCCACTTTGAAACACTGTAGGTTCTTTAAAGACACAAAGAATATTTCTTTTATTCTTGTCCCCATTAAATTCATATATAAGGAGAACATGACAGGTTGACAAATTGACAAGTTTTTCTTTGTCTAAGTTTCTTAACATCTCCTCAAGTTCTGGTAGAGATAAAGGATCTAATATATGTAAAGTGCTTCGCATAGTGCAGGACATCGCATATTACAAGCATTTAACAAATAAGCATTAAGCAAGTAATAAATAGTAAAAGGAAGACGAAGCAGCAGAAGGGAAGAATAATACTGAGGCAGTAAGATAATGGTAAACACATGGGTACTTCTTACTCTGTGCTAGGCATTATACCAAGCACTTCATGTTTAAATCATTTAGTCTTCAAAACACTACAAGACCTTGGTGATACTGCTTGTCCCTGTTAACATATCAGTGAACTGAGGCACAGAGTTTAAGTAAATTTCCCAAATATACACGGTTTGAATAAATTTCCCAAACTCAGAAACATTGTACTAAATTGCTTTTTTATTGTTGTTGTTGTTTGTTTGTTTGTTTTAAAGATTTATTTATTTATTTGAGAGAGGGCAAGAGCACGCAGGCAAGCAGGGATAGGGCAGAGATGGAGAGAGAATCTTAGAAGCTCTACACCTAGCTCAGAGACTGATGTGGGGCTCAATTTCATGACCCCAAGATCATGACCTGAGATAAAATCAAGAGCTTAACTGACTGAGCCACCCAGACCCCCCAGTACTAAATTGCTTTTATGTAATATGCACTTATCTCTTGGTAAATCAGTAATTTCCAATCTGAGGAAGCATTCTCCAGGGATGGAGCCAGAGTGAGCCATGTAGGCTATATTTAAATCATACCCATTCCTTCTTGCTCAGGCCCATGGGTATATGAGCTTTTGTAAATGATAGGTACATGCATTTATTTATTTTACTGGGGTGGGGGTTATATAGTAGACACATTCAACACTTTCTTATGTTAGATTTTCAAATGTAATTGGGCTTATTTCTGACTCTGTGATAAAGAAGTAGATTAAAAAATGCTCCAGAGTTCACATTTATATTAATTTTGCCTTTAGGTTTAGGTTTATTTCTTGGATTAGAATATCTCTGGCTCTTATAATTGCCTGAAAAAATTTCCTGTGTACCCTTGAAGATGTTAACAAAAAGTTTTACCATAAACCCTGCACATTTTTGTCTCTTTCTCTCTCTCTCTCTCTATATATATATATATATATAGAGAGAGAGAGAGAGAGAGAGAGAAAGAGAGAATATATAACAGTATAAAAGTTGTATATTTTAGATTGACAGAAAATTTGCAAAGATATTAGTGCTCTCATAGTTTCTAACATTATTAAAATCTTACATTGGTATAATACATTTGTTACAATTAATGAAGCAATTTTGATATATTTTTATTACTAAAGTTGCGACTTTAGATTTATTTAGTTTTTATCTAATGTCCTTTTCGTGTTCCAGAATCTCATACAAAGTGCCATGTTACATTTAGATGCCATATTTCCTGAGTACTTTTTATCTGTGACAGTTTCTCACATTTTAAGTTTTCTTAAAACAATTTTATTTAGGTATGATTAGCATACAAAAATCTGTACATATTTAGTGTATGCAACTTAATTAGTTTGAGGTTAAGGGTATATCTGTAAAATCATCACTACAGTCTATGCCATAAACATATCCATCACCTTCAAAAGTTTCCTTCATCCCCTTTAATAATTATTACGCTTGTTGTTGTTATTATTATTGTTATTGATGACAATACAACATAAGATATACTGTGTTAGACAATTTTTTAAGCAGGCACCTGAGTGGCTCAGTGGTTGAGCATCTGCCTTTGGCTCAGGGCATGATATTGGGGTTCTGGGACTGAGTGGCTCATCTAGCTCCCCATGGGGAGTCTGCTTCTCCCTCTGCCTATGTCTCTGCCTCTTTCTCTGTGTCTCTCATGAATAAATAAATAAAATCTTTTTTAAAAATAAAATTTTAAAGCCTACAATATTGTTTAGCTAGAATGCTCTATAGTAGATCCCTAGGAGTTATTCATCTTACATGATTGAAACAAACTTGTTACCCTTTGACTAATAATGCCCCATTTCCTTCTCTTTCTTAGCCCCTGTCAGCCTCCATTTTTCTTTCTGTTTTTATGAGTGTGACTATTTTAGATTCCTCATATAAGTATAATCATGCTGTAGTTGTCCTTATATGTTTGGCTTATTTTACTTAGATTAATGTTCTCCAAGTCCTAAATTGTAACAAAAGGCAGAATTTCCTACTTTTTAATATACCACATTTTCTTCTTTTATTTGTTCACAGGAACTTAGGCTATTTCAATATCTTGCCTGTCGTAAATAATGCTGCAATGCTTATGGGAGATACCTCCTCAAGATCCTAATTTTAATTCCAGAATACATGCCCAGAAGTGGGATGCTGGATCATATGGTAGTTCTATTTAAATTTTTGAGGAACCTCCATACTGTTTTCCATAGTAACTGTACACAATATATCCTCACTAGCAGTGTACAAGGTCCCAGTTTCTCCATATATTTGTCAGTATTTGTTATGTTTTTTGTTTTATTTTGTTTATAATAATAACCATCATAACACATATGAGATGTCTCATTGTAGTTATGTATTTCACTGAGAATTAGTGATGTTGAGCATCTTCTCACGTTCTTATTGGCCATTTATGTCTCCTTTAGAGAAGTATCTACCCAATTATTTTCCTCATTTTTTAATTGGGTTATTTGGTTGCTTACTCTTGAGTTGCAAGAATTACTTAAATACTTTAGATATTAACTCTTTATTATATATGCATTTGGCAAATGTTTTCTAACATAGGTTTCCATTTTATATTATTGATTATTTTCTTGGTTTTGGGAAAGATTTGTAGTTTGATATGGTCCACTTGTCTGTTTTTGCTTTTGCCTGTGCTTTTAGTGTCACATCTAAGATATCATTGCCAAGAACAATGTAAAGAAGATTTTTTTCTTTGTATCTTCTAGAGATTTTATGGTTTCAGGTCATATGTTTAAGTCTTTGATCCATTTTGAGTTCATTGTATTTATAGCTTAAGATAAGGATCCAATTTCATTCTTTTTCATGTGGATATTTCATTTTCCCAGTACCACTTATTGAAAAAACTATCCTTTCCCCACTCTGTATTCTTGGCACTCTGGTTGAAGATCAATTGACTGTTTACATGACTTTATTTCAAGGTATTCTATTCTATTCTATTCTATTCTATTCTATTCTATTCTATTCTTCTGTATGTCTATTTTATGCTAGTACAAAATTGTTTTGATTACTATTACGTTGTAGTTTGAAATCAAGAAATATGATGCCCCCAGCTTTGTTCTTCTTGCTCATAACTGCTTTGTGAATTCTGGGTCTCTTGTGATTTTCATATGAAACATAGGGGTGTTGTGTTTTCTTTTTCTATAAAAAATGCCATTGAGGTTTTAATAGGGGTAGATTGAATCTGTGGATTACTTTAGGTAGTGTGACCATTTTAACCTATATTAGCTCTTCTAATCTATGAATATGTGATGTATTTCTACTTATTTGTGTCTGCTTTAGTTTATTTCATAAATGTTTTATGACATATAAGTATTTCATTTCTTGGATAAATTTATTTCTATTTTATTCATTATGATGCTATGTGGATCATTTTCTTAATTTCATTTTGTGATTGTCCACTGTTGGTATATGGAAAAGCAACTGAGTTTTTGAATATTGATTTGTATCCTGCAACTTTACTGATTTTGTTGATTAGTTCTCACTGTTCTTTGAATGAATCTTTAGGGTTTTCAATATATGGGATAATGTCATCTGCAAATGCATGATTTTACTATTTGCTTTCCCATTAGGATACATTTTATTTCTTTTTCTTGCCTAATATCTCTGCCTAATGTCTTCCAGTACTTTATTGAACAGAAGAGGTGGAAAAGGGGTTTTTGGAAAATGACAGTGTTGTAGGAAAATACTAGTCTCCCCTTGTCACACCAATAATATCAAATCATCTTAAATACTCTAATCAACCTGAAGACTGACAGAATAAGCTTCATGAATAAAGAGAGAGAAAAGGCCACACTGAAGAAAACAGTAAGTACAGACAGTATGTGGTTTAGGAGATAAATGGTCAAGGCTGCTGTGGAGGGGAGGAAGCCAAGGTCACAGAGTAGGGTGAGAGAGAGGAGCATGAAGGGGAATGCATAAGAATGTTTCTCCAATGGTGTTCACTTGGAAAACAAGTGGCGCTGAATTTCTTGAGTTCTTGCAACCTGCTTTAAATCTTGCTTTAAAGCCTGAAATTTTAAAGGTCAGTAGTCTTCGTTGGCTTAAAGCCCAGAGGCCACTGCCCTGGTCCTGGAGAGAAGGCAGGCAAACAACCCAGGGGAAGACACCATGGAAATAACAATCTGAAGAACACCTGGGGCACAAAGTGGAGAGATTATTCACTCATTCCTGAGAGGTATTCCCAGAGACACTTCTCCAGGAACAAAGGAGCTGGCCAGTGCCATTTTCCTCCCCTACCCCACATCATAAACACAGTGGCACCTTCGAGAAGCCTACCTAACTTCCTCATATCAAGCTTCACCCTCTCACTCTGGTGGGACTGCCTTTCTTAGTCACACTTGCCTCAGTCCCAGCATGGTGATCCACACCCGCAGAAGACCAGCACAAACACCTGCCCACAACACATCTCCTGGCCAGATAGTTCTTCAGGGCTTCAGTTCCAGTGGAGGTAGTAACAATCTCATTTCACAAACAGAACAGAGCACACTATAGTTAAAATATAACACATACAGGCCAGGAACTAAACACTGCCCACATCAGAGAGCCTCTGTAGACAACTGACCTGAAAGATAGAGCAGCCAAAACACAACAGCAGAGCACACACAGTACACACCAGAGATACTCTCCAGAGCGCCAAACCCTGGGCACTACATGATCTCTTTGTCAAAAGGCCATTATTTCAGGAGCAGGAAATATAACTGGCTTTTCTAACAAAGGGAAGAAGACAGAGACCTAGATAAAATGCCAAGAGGATGGGATGCCTGGGTGGCTCAGTGGTTGAGTATCTGCCTTTGGCTCAAGTTGTGATCCTGGGGTCCTGGGATTGAGTTCCATATCAGGCTCCCTACAGGGAGACTGCTTCTCCCTCTGTCTATGTCTCTGCCTCTCAATCTGTGTCTCTCATAAATAAATAAATAAATAAATAAATAAATAAATAAATAAAATCTTAAAAAAAAAAAAAAAGGCCAAGAGCAGGAATGAAAAAATGAGATAAGATCATGGCAGATATCTAAGTGAGACAGATATAAGTAACATGCCTGATGGAGAATTTCCTTCTTTTAAGATTTTTTTGGGGAGGGGGGAGGGAGTAGGGAGAGGGGTGGAGGGAGAGAAAGAGAATCTCAAGTAGACTCCACATTGAACATGGAGCACCAACTGATCTCCAGCCTGACACAAGGTTTGATCCCATGACCCTGAGATCATGACCTGAGCCAAAAGCAAGAGTTGGTTAACCTACTGAGCCACCCAAACATCCCTGAGGAGAATTTAAAGCCACAATCATAATGATACTCACTAGACTTGAGAAAAGAAGACATTAGTAAGATCCTTACCGCAGAGGTAGAAGAGTTAAAAAAGATTCAGAGATGAAGAGGTTAATAAATGAGTTTGGAAACAGGCTTGATACAGTGAAGAACAGGCTGGAAGAAGCAAAGGAATTAATTAGTGACTTAGAAGACAAAGTTATGAAACTTAATGAAAATGAACACAAAAGAGAAAGAAGAATTATGTAACATGGGAATAGACTTAGGGAAACAGTGATTCTATCAAATGTGATAACATTTGTATTTTAGGAGTCTCAGAATAAGAAAAAAGAGAACAGGGGGCAGAAAAATTATTTGAAGAAGTAATAGCAGAAAACTTCCCTAATCTGGGGAAGGAGAGGGACATGCGTGTCCAGGAGGCACAGAGAATTCCCATCAAAATCAATAAAAACAGGACACCATCGAGACATATTATAATTAAATTTGAAAAATATAGTAATAAAGAAAGATATCTTAAAAGCAGCCAGACAAAAGAAATCCTTATCTTACAAGGAAGACCCATAAGGCTAGCTGGAGATAGCTCAACAAAAATGTGGCAAGCCAGAAGGGAGTGATATGATATATTCAATGTGTTAAATGGGAAAACTCTGCAGCCAAAAACACTCTATCCAGAAAAGCTATCATTCAGAATAAAAGGAAAGAAAAAGAGTTTCTCAGAAAAATAAAAGCTATAGGAGTTCACGACCACTAAACCAGCTCTGTAAGACATTTTAAAAGGGACTCTTTGAGTGCAAAGGAGAAACTAAAAGTGGCAAAGACAAGAAAAGATTAGAGAAAACCTCCAGAAATAATGACAAAACAAGTAATAAAATGGCAACAGCTACTTTGAATGTAAATGAAGTAAATGCTCTAATCAAAAGACATATAGTATCAAAATGGATAAAAAAACAAGGCCCATCTTTATGCTGCTTACAAAAGACTCATTTTAGACCTAAAGACAACTGCAGATATAAAGTGGGGGGTTGGAGAAATATTTATCATGCAAATAGATGTTAACATAAAGCTGGAGTAGCACTTACATGACAAACTAGACTTTAAAACAAAGAGTGTAAGAAAAGACAAAAAAGGGCACATGTCAAAATAAAAAGGATAATCTAACAAGAGGACATAACAATTGTAAATACTTATGCACCCAAAATGGAAGCACCTGAATCTGTATGTATGTTAATAACAAACATAAAGGAATTCATGGATAATAATACAATAATAGTAGGGGACTTTAATACCCCACTTACATCAATGGACAGATTATCTAAACAGAAAATCAACAAGGAAAAAATGGCTTCAAATGACACACCGGATCAGATGAACTTAACAGTTATATTCAGAAGATTATATATAACAGTTATATCCTCAAACAGCAAAATATACATTCTTTTAAGTGCTGGTGGAGCATTCTCCAGAATAGATCACATATTATGTCACAAAACAGACCTTAACAAATACAAAAAGATTTAAATCATACCCTGCATCTTTTCTGACCAAAACACTAAAAACTAGAAGTAAACCACAAGAAAAAAATTGGAAAGACCATAGGTTAAACAACATGGTACTAAATATTAAGTGAGTCAACAAGGAAATCAAAGAAAAGGGGGTAAAAAAACCACACACACACACAAAAACAGTGAAACAAAAGAAAACACACAACACTCCAAAGCCTATGAGATTCAGCAAAAGTGGTCCTAAGTGGGAAATATATAGCAATACAGGATTACCTTAAGAAGCAAGAAAAATCTCAAATAAACAACCTAACTTATACACCTAAAGAAGCTAGAAAACAACAAAACCTAAAGCCAGTAGAAGGAAGAAAATAATGAAGATTAGAGCAGAAATAAATAATACAGAAACTAAATGAAAACAATAGAACAGATTAATGAAACCAGGAGCTGGTTCTTTGAAAAAAAAATTAATAAAATTGATAAACCTCTAGCCAGACTTACCAAAAAGAGAGAGGACCCAAATTAATAAAATCACAAATGACAGTGGAGTAATGACAACCAATACCACAGAAATACAAATGAGTATAAGAGAATATTATGAAAAACTATATGCCAACAAATTAGACAACCTGGAAGAAATGAACAAGTTCTTAGAAACACATAAACAACCAGAACTGAAACAGGGAGAAATAAAACACTTGAGCAGACTAATAACCAGCAAAGAAATTTAATCAATAATCAGAAAACTCCCAAGAAACAAAACTCCAGGGCTGGATGGCTTCACAGGCAAATTCTACCAAATATTTAATGATGAGTTAATACTTATTTTTCTCAAACTATCCCAAAAAATAGAAGAGGAAGAAAATTTCCAAACTCATTCTACAAGGCCAGCAGTATCATGATACCAAAACCAGATAAAGACCCCACTGAAAAAGAGAACTACAGCCCAATAGCCTTGATGAACATGAATGCAAAAATGTTCAATAAAATACTAGCAAACTGAATCCAACAAAACATTAGAAAAGGTCACTTACCACGATCAAGTGTGATTATTTTTTAACTGCTAGGGTGGTTCAATATTCACAAATCAATGTGATACACCACATTAATAAAAGAAAGGATAAGAACCTCATGATCATCTCAACAGATACAGAAAAAGCATTTGACAAAGTACACCATCCATTCATGATAAAACAAAACCCTCAACAAAATAGGTTTAGAGGGAGCATACCTCAAAATAATATGGGCCATATATGAAAAACCCACAGCTAAAATCGTCCTCAATGGGGAAAAAACTGAGATATTTTCCTCTATGGTCAGGAATAAGATGGCAATGTCCACTCTCACCACTGTTATTTAACATGGTACTAAAAGTCCCAGCTGCACCGGTCAGACAACAAAAAAGAAATAAATGTATCCAAGTCATAAAGAAAGAAGTCAAACTTTCACTATTTGCAGATGACATGATACTCTATATAGAAAACCTGAAATACTCAACCAAAAAACTGCTAGCACTGATACAAGAATTCAGTAAAGTCACAGGATACAAAATCAACGTACAGAAATCTGTTGTATTTCTATACATCAATAATGAAGTAGCCGGAGAGAAATTGAAAAATCAATCCCATTTACAATTGCACCAAAAACATTAAGACACCTAGAAATAAACCTAACCAAAGAGGTGAAAGAATTGTATACTAAAAATTATTAAAACACTGATGAAATAAACTGAAAAGACCACAAAGAAATTGAAAGACACTCCATGCTCATGGATTAGAAGAATAAATATCATTAAAATGCCTATACTGAGCAGCCCTGGTGGCCCAGCGGTTTAGCGCCACCTTCGGCCTGGGGTGTGATCCTAGACACCCAGGATCAAGTCCCACATCAGGCTCCCTGCATGGAACCTGCTTCTCCCTCTGCCTGTGTCTCTGCCTCTCTCTTTCTCTCTGTGTCTTTCATGAATGAATAGATAAAATCTTTAAAAATTAAAATAAAATAAAATAAAATAAAATAAAATAAAATAAAATAAAATAAATAAAATAAAATAAAATAAAATAAAATAAAATAAAATAAAATAAAATGCCTATACTACCCAAAGCAATCTACACATTTAATTCAATCCCTTTAAAATATCAACAGCATTTTTCACAGAGCTAGAACAAACTATCCTAAAACTTGTATGGAACCACAAAATACCCTGAATAGTCAAAGTCACCTTGAGAAAGAAACACATTAATTAAAAGAAAAAAGAAAAGCTAAGCTGAAGGCATCACAATTCCAGACTTTAACTTATGCTACAAAGTGATAGTGATTAAAACAGTATGATGCTGGCATAAAAATAGATACATGATCAGTAGAAGAGAATAGAAAGCCCAGAAACAAACCCACAACTATATGGTCAATTAATCTGTGATGAAGCAAGAAAAGAGTATCCAGTGGGGAAAAGATAGTCTCTTCAACAAATGATGTTGGGAAAACTGGATAGCCACATGCAAAAGAATGAAACTGGACCACTTTCTTAAAGCATATGCAAAAATAACCTTCAAAATGTACTAAAGACCTAAATGTGAGACATGAAACCATCAAAATCCTAGAAGAGAACACAAGCAGTAACCCCTCTGACATCAGCTATAACAACGTTTTTCTAGATATGTCTTTTGAGGCAAGGGAAATAAAAGCAAAAATGAACTATTGGGACTTCATCAAAATGAAAAGCTTCTGCACAGCCAAAGAAACACCAACAAAACCAAAAGGCTACCTATGGAATGGAATAAGTGATTTGCTAATAACACATCTAATAAAGGGTTAGTATCCAAAATATATAAAGAACTTATCAAACTCAACACTCCTAAAACAATTAAAAAACAGGACAGAATATGTGAACAGAAATTTTTCCAAAGAATACATCCAGATGGCCAACAGACACATGAAAATATGCTCAACATCACTGATCATCAAGGAAATGCAAATCAAAACTACAATGAGCTATCACATTACAGATGTCAGAATGGCTAAAATTAACAACAGAAACAACAGGTGTTGGTAAGGATATGGAGAAAGGGAAGCCCTCCTGCACTGTGGATGGGAATGCAAACTGGTACAGCCACTCTGGAAAACAGTATGGAATTTCCACAAAAATTTAAAAATAGAATTACTCTATGATTCAGCATTTACACTACTGGGTATTTACTAAAAGTATACAAAAATACTAATTCAAAGAAAACTGATTCAAAGGGATATATGCATCCCAATGCTTATAGCAGCATTATCTACAGTGGCCAAATTATGGAAACAGGCCAAGTGTCCAATGACTAAAGAATGTATAAAAAGGGCATCCCAGGTGGCTCAGCAGTTTAGTGCCACCTTCCGCCTGGGGCCTGATCCTGGAGACCCGGGATCGAGTCCCATGTTGGGCTCCCTGTATGGAGCCTGCCTCTCCCTCTGCCTGTGTCTCTGCCTCTCTCTCTCTCTCTCTCTCTCTCTGTCTCTTATTAATAAATAAATAAAATCTTAAAAAAAAGAATGTATAAAGAAGAGGTGGTATATATTTAATGGAATATTACTCAGCCATCAAAAAGAATGAAATCTTGCCATTTTCAGCAACATAGATAGAGCTAGAGAGTATTATGCTAAGTGAAATAGGTTAGAGAAAGGCAAATACCATATGATTTCACTCATATGTGTAATTGAAGAAATAAAACAAATGAGAGAATGGAAAAAAAGAGTGAGAGAGAAGCAAACCAAGAAACACACTCTTTACTATAGAGAACAAGCTGTTCATTACCAGAGGGGAGTTGAGTGTGGCGATGAATGAAATAGGTGATGGGGATTGAGAAGTTCACCTGTGATGAGCACTGGATGTCGTATGGAAGTGTTGAATCACTATATTGTACAACTGAAACTAATATTATACTATATGTTAAATAACTGGAGTCTAAATTTTAAAAAAAAGGAGAGGTGAGAGAGGGCATCACTATCTTGCTACAGATCCTAGAATAAAAGCTTTCAATTTTTTACCATGGAGTATAATGCTGGCTGTGGGTTTTCATATACAGCCCTTTTTATGTTGAGCTAAGTTCCTTCTATACTTAACTTGTTGAGAATTTTTATCATGACACGTTGAATTTTGTCAAATGCCTCCTCTATATCTATTGAAATGATCATGTAATTTTCATCCTTCTGTCTGCTGATGTGGTGCTATCACATTGATTGAGTTATGTATGTTGACCCATTCTTTTATCCCATATATAAATCTGAATCAGTCATGCTGTATAATTCTTTTAATGTTCTGTTGTATTCGGTTGCTACTATTTTATTATGGAATTTTTCATTCATGTTATCAGAGGTATTGAATGGTAGTTTTTTTTTTTTTTTTTTTTTTTTGTCGAAACTATTGAATGGTAGTGTTGTCTATATGACTTTGTTTTTATGGTTATGATAGCCTCATAGAATGAGTTTGGAAGTGTTTTCTGTCTTTTTTTGGGAAGAGTTTAAGAAGGATTGGTGTTCTTTTTATTTTTTTAAAGAGTTTATATATTTGAGAAAGAGAGCAAGAAGAATAGAGAGAGAGGGAGAGAGAGAGAGTGTGTGTGTGTGTGCATAACCATTAAGAGGGGCGGAATGAGAAGCAGCTCATGCTGGCCTGGAACCCAGGACTCTGGATCATGACATGAGCCAAAAGCAGACACTCAACACACTGAGCCACCCAGGCACCCCAAAAGGATTAGTATTCTTTAAATGCTTGTAAAATTCACCTATGAAGTCATCTGGTCTTGGACTTTTAATTGATGGGAGATTGTGATTAATGATCCAATCTCTACTTGTTACTGATCTGTTCAGGTTTTCTATTTCTTGATTCAGTCTTGATACATTGTATGATAGGTTGTATGTTACTAAAGATTTGGATGTGCCAAGCATAAACCAGATATTCTGAAATCATTTCACACTCCACATGATGTTGGCATACTTTCTGTTTTCCAGAGAAAGTCAAATTACTTGCTGATCTTTCATCTTTCATTACTGAAAAAGGATTCATAATCAAGTTTGGCTACAATCATCTCTGTATGCTTACCTCGATAAAACACTTTTATACAAGAGCCACAGTCTTCCCATTCTTTCATCAATCATCAGTGTTGTTTAGATTTCTGTGTATAGTTATGCCTCTATAAAAAACTCTTTAAAAAAACTTCTTTAAAGTCTTTAAAGAGGTTATTTAGTTAAAATAAGGCTCTTAAACTAGGCCTTAATCCTCCATGACTGGTATCCCTATAAGAGGAGGAAATTTGTATAAATGCACAAGGGAAGTGTTGGCACAGAGGAAAGACCATGTGAGGACAAAGTAATAAGAGGGTGGCCACCTGCAAACCAAGGAGAGAGGCCACAAAAGAAATCAATTGTACTGGCAATTATCTCAAACTTCCAGCCTCAAAACCTATGATAAATTAACTTTCTGTTGTTTAAGCAACCCAGTCTGTGGTATTTTGTTATGACAGCCCTAGCAAACTAGCAAACTATTAGAGAGGAGGTGTGATAAGGTTATTGAATATCTGAAATAGTGTCATCTTAAAGTGTATGCATATTTGTTCTGAATTATCCCAAAAGAAAATGAGAGGCAAAAATTTCTAGAGATAAATTATACCAAACCTATCTCCTGACTTTTTAAAATAAATTAGATGTTTTTTTTTAAAAAAAGAATGGATAGCTGTTCTTTTATGTTGCTTTAAAGGGTAAAAAGAAAAAAAAACAGGAAGGAGAAAGAAGGAAGGAAAGAAAGAGGAGACTGATTATCCCTTTTGGCTGTATAATACTTATCTTTAGGTATCTATCAAGTTAGATAATGCTCTAGGAAATACTTTTCTAATCAGACATCCTGTAGCATTCATGACATTGTCTTAAATGTGGTTGATATGTGCTTGCTTTATTTCCTATCTTCTATCCTAGAATACAAGGGAGTATAAACCAGGTCTCTTTATATCTCCATATCCAATACTTTAGCCAGATTGGAAGAGAAGGCAGTCAGTAATCAATTGCTGGAAGGAAGGGAGGAGGGAAGAAAGGAGGGAGGGAAGGAGAGAGGAAGGAAGGATAGAAGGAAAAGAAGGAGAAGAAAGAGGAAGAGAGGGGAGGGGAGGGAGTATGGAAAAAAGGCAAATGAATGAATGAGACAGTGTAGCCCACTCAACTGGAATCATTCACAGAGAGAGAACTAAATGACCATCAGGAGGGCTGAAGAAGGAATTCTCAAAGGTGTGTTATTTAGACTAACTATCCTTTTTTAAGATTGAAAATTATATGAACTTATATAATAAGTTGAGAAACACATAAAATATCAAACTTCAAAACTCCTTCAATTTTCTAATAAATGATGAGTTGACATATGTAGCATTTAAAATAGCAATTGGTTCTAGTCTGATTAATTGCTTGTTAGAATAATCATACTCTACCTTCCCCAGGAAGTACTCAACTTAAGTGACATTCTTTATAATACACTATGTGCTTCCTCTTTTGAATTAAGAATCTTTAAAAATAGCCATATAATAATAAATGAGCAAGTAAACATCCATTTGCTCGTATTTGATGGTTAATTAGGAGATAATTCAGAAGTTATTTTTAAAGTTGAAATTTCAGGGTTAGTTCCAATAGGGAACTAAAAATCTTTTTGTTTGTTTTTATTTAGATAAAATTGATCTTTTAAAACTTTTTTAGCTCTGAAAAACTGATGCTATATCTATATTACTAGGGTCCAATCTACAGTCATCTAAAAAATCTCTCACCAGTAATAACATACTTTTGATATATATTTTAATGAACCATTCAATTATTTTTCTATTGTAAAATTTAATTTGCCATTTTAGAGTTGAGTGTTTTTGTATAGGATTTACATACTTAAAACTTTTTAAGAGATCTGTACATTCACATTCAGTCACAGAACCAAGTAATTATAATAATGCAATGATAATCATAATAGTGAATAAAGTCTAGGCAATTAAATGTTTTCTCAACATAGCCCATAGTTCCCTACCTATTTTGGGAAGCTTTTTCATAGCTTCGCATTTAATAATAGAAAACAAATTGTTATACTGAAGTTAGAAAATTACATATACTTTAGTCTGTTTAATGAAGTAAATATGGCTTTTTATTGCCAATAATTGATGAGATGTTTTTTTAGAGCTTTTCTCCCATGTAGATAGTAGAGAAAAACAAAACAAAACAAAACAAAAAACAAAAAACAAAAAAAAACAATCTTTGTCTGCAAACTTCCCTATGAGTAATATAAGCAGTCTCTTGAATAACTCAGTATTTTTTTTTAATACTCAGGGTTATGGCCCAATAGAGGGGAATATTCACTGGATCCATAATCCCTGGTGTTCTGGATATTGGGTTGGTGACTCACCTATGATTTGTTTGGATTCGTCCATGGGCTTTCTTTTGGTGTTTGATACTGAATTCTGTAAATGGATTTTGATATCTGAGACTGAATTCTTTAAATGTAATATTTTGATATTGTCTTTCTTCTTTTGATTATCCTCCTGGACATCTTGAATATCTTGGATCCTCTTGCACATCTTCAGCTCTTACTGACACTGACATATTTTGGACTATAACTTCTATTGGTTTGGGGAGTTGAGTGGTCAATTCAAAAGGCAGAGACTTCAGAATCCCTTAGCTGCCAGCAAGTCAACTTATTCTACTAAAAACTCAACATAGTCCCTCTGAGCAAGTAGGAAATTTGAACATTTTTTATTCAATCTTGTAAATGAAGGAAAACAAAATTCAAGCTATTTCACACCTCTTGTCCTCCTGAGTAATCTCTCTCACCCTTTGTCTCTCTCTTTCTGTCTCTCTCTCTCTCTCTCTCTCACACACACACACACACACACACACACACACCACATATTGTACTTGGATGCAGCTGGTCCAAATTGAGGAAGGGAAAGGACAGCCTTCAATAAGGTTGACTATCATATAATTAAATGAAAATCCAGGCAAAATTTTGCTGTTTCTCTCTCTCTTCTTGGGGATGTCCTTTCTGTTATGTAGGGATATGTGTTCCCTACACATCAGTGAAGGATATTACCTCACTTCTGATTTCCAACTTCTTTGCACTGTTCCCCAGAACTGGGTGAGGGAGGTTATTTCTTCTATGTAATATCCAATGTTTCACCTGTGTTAATAAAGGCAAATGTAGCTTAGGATGAGCAGGATTGAAACTACAATAATTTAGAAAATACTTTTCAGAAATTTTTCTTTCTATATTAATATTCTCTTTTAGCAAACGAAAGCTGAACATTGGCTTTTTTATTTCTGTTAACATTCCAGGGATATCAGAGCTAACCAATGACCCTCCCAATTTCACATCAATCACTAATATTTTCTCCTCAGCAAGCTTGAAGAGAGATAGATATTTTGACTGAGAAGGAAGAGTATGTTATATGGAGGAATGCAAAAGAGAAAAGCCAACCATTCTGATTCCTAATCAATCAGAAAGTTTGAGAGTTCAGGAAAAGAGGTAGCATTCATTTGAAATTAATTGGCATATTAGAAACTTTGTTTCCTTTCCAAAACAAAGGAAATTTCTTTTCTCACAGATCGGAAGTCTGAGATTCCAAGAATAACGTGCTGGCAGGGCTGGTTTCCACTGAGGCCTCTCTCTTCTTGCTATGTCCTCACGTGGTTGTCCCTCTATGCTTGTGCCCATGGTGTCTCTTCTTTTGATAAGGGCACTCGTCTTTGTAGATAGGGACCCACTCTGATGACTTTAACCTTAATAATCTCCTTAAGAGGCCCTATTTTCAAATATAGTCACATTGGGAATTAGAGTTTCAACATAAGAAATTTGAACAGGGCAGCTAGGGTGGTTCAGCGGTTTAGCACCTTCCTTCCGCCCAGGGCGTGATCCTGGAGTCTTGGGGTTGAGTCCCACGTCGGGATCCCCACATGGAGCCTGCTTTTCCCTCTGCCTGTGTCTCTGCCTCCCTCTCCCTCTGAATAAATAAATAAATAAATCTCTTAAAAAAAAAAAAAAAAAGAAATTTGGTGAACACATTTCAGTCCATAACAATCAGATCGAAAAAAATATATTTCTAAGTATTTCAACTTGTTCCTTGTTCTTTTCATGATTTTTAAATTGCGCCTTTATTTCTTGCCCCTTAATTCTAGCAAAGCTTTAAGTGAATTTTATTCAAGAAAGTTAAATTAATTAGGCCAGTCAGTTACTGGCATATTTTCTTCACTGATCTGTGCAAGTTCCCTCTGTTATTGCCTGATTGAGTGATGGATTGATTGATTCCATTTTAATCCCCTCCCCACCTTCACCTCCCATAAGCAATGATTCTAAGGTTTTAATGGATGTCTTTTTGTATGCTTTCTTAGAAAATTGGTATTGTTTTATGTGGATCAATTTATATAAATATTGTGCTATATATCTTTTTTTTTTTTTCACTGAAAACCAGGTTTTTAAAGATATGCTCCTGTTTCTGTGTGTGCCTCTAATCTGTGTTTCTAACCACTATAAACATTCCATGGAACATATCCAACACATGGCTTTTGAATTTTGACACGATTATCAGTGTCATCTTTGAGTTAGCTGAAATATAGATCTTTTCACATACCCACAGTTGCATCAACTCTTACTTAGAACTAACCCTTAAAAAGACCCCTCAAACTCAAAAACAAGCAAAGCCAAAATTACAAGTGCAAACAAAATATAACAACAATAATAACAATAATAATAGACTATATTGACAATAACCATTACATAAACTGATTTAAGCAAATCCAAAAATTAAATAAGAAAATATGAGCAGACACAGTCTTCTGAAATTTTCTAGTAAAGAGGCATGATGAGGGCTAAAATATGTGTTATAAGTAACTGAAAGATATGAAAGAAAGATAGTAAATATAGTGAGGTGATTTAGCTTGAATTCCCCAGTAGCAAACCCTGAGGTTTGTAATCTACACAAAAGACCTATTAAATAAATTTCTTTAGGAGAAACTCTTAAGGATTGGGAGGAAAGCAAAATAAGGAGAGGAAGAAATAAAGCAAGAGTTCCATTTCAGACAGAATGCCAGCTACAGGCTGTCCCTGTGGGAGAGTCCAAAACGTAAATGCAGCCTCCCAAATTAGTTCCTGTCCAGATTTGGCAAAGGACTTGCATTCAGCACCACCCAGCTATTGACTGGTCAAAGAGTGGCTAAGTGCTGCCTGCAGCTCTACTAGGAGAGGGGACATTACAATCCAGCACTCTTGCTCTTGTTGGCTAATTGGCTGCAGAAGCCCAGGCACAATTCTCTGAAGAGAGTAACAGGTACAAGTGTATTAAAAACAAGAGTGCACAGAAGCCAGGGGATGGGTCCGAGGAAATGATAGATTGGATCAGTTATGATCTTAACAGAGCACTAAGAATGCCTGCTATGTGTGAAAAAATTGAAGAGTTTTTTTTAAAGATTTTATTTGTTTATTCATGAGAGACACACACACAGAGAAGTGGAGACATAAGCAAAGGGAGAAGTAGGTTCCCCACGGGAACCTGGCTGTGGAACTTGGTCCCTGAACCTGAACCTGGGATCATGTACCAAACACAGACACTCAACCACTGAGCTACCCAGGCATCCCTAATTAGAGAGATCTTGATCCAGTGACTAGATTGTAGTGAAAGAACACCCATGCTGGACTGGATTGCCAGATTTTATGATTAACCAATGTTCTTATGTAGCACTTAATTTATTTACTTGCTGTTTTAGTACTACTTAAAACTGTTCTAGATAGGACTTATAAAAAACTGAGTTTTTTCCTCACCTCTGGATCAACACCTTCCTTTTGCATTTGAGAAAATCCAAAAACTAGAGTGCTTAGGTGACACTTTTCATGCCCTGCCAAGTGCCAGTATAAGTTCTGGGACCCAAGATTTCTGAGCTCCATATTTAATAATGAATTTTTGAAAAATAATCATCTTACACAATAACATCTATAATTACACAATTTATCAAGTGCTTTAAAATGAAAACCTTGAAAATTTAGACACTTTTGCCAATACAATTTAGAGGTACATAAATATTCTGGATAAAGACCATAATAAACACAAAGAAGTGGGAAATGAATTTTAATTAAATAAATGAGGGGATGAAAATGAGAACACATAGGTGTAATACTGTTGAGTATAAAATTGGTAGCAGTATGGATTACTTATTTTTTAGGTATTAGCATATCTTAAAAGAATGCTTGTTCAATGTATTCAATTCTTAGAAGAGTCTTTAAGTTGATCTGGTCAGTGAATCATGGTTTAAAACCTGTCAGTGAAAGCACAGAAAGAAAGAAAGAAAGAAAGAAAGAAAGAAAGAAAGAAAGAAAGAAAGAAAGAAAGAAAGAAAAAAAGAAAGAAAGAAAGAAAGAAAGAAAGAAAGAAAGAAAGAAAGAAAGAAAGAGAAAGAAAGAAAAGAAAATTATCTTTTTTAATATGCTATCCTTGACCTATTTTCATATTTCAAATTATTCCTTACAATTCTTCCAATATAACTTTCTTGACCTTAATGATACTTTTAGATGTAATGCTTCTCTTTAGCTAGGTAGGTGATTTTTACAGTTCTTCCTTCAAGATGGTGTCATAAGTAGGTCAGCATAATGAAAAACATATGGAGCAATGAAAATAAGCAATTTTTGAAAAGTTGCAGATTTAGTTTTGAATTGTGGGCTCTTCTAAGTCTTTTAAATTCTAAAAAATATCAGGCAGCATTATTTATAGTTCAAAGTATTTTTACTATCAAATGGAGATCCTTTTCCAGATTTTTACAGAAAAAAATACTTTTGACATTAAATGAAGGATCTAGAAAAAACATTTTATTTCAGTATGACACTGATAATTTATACTTGATTATAAAATAAAAATATGGTGTATCAAGATAAATTTAAATCAACTATTCAATATATCAAAATTCAATCACTTTAATGTATTTGTGGCTTTCCTGCTTAAATTACACACCATATTTTAAACTTCTAAATTGAGAATTTTCCTGAAGAACTTTAAAAAATAACCAATACTATGACATCATTTTCCCAAGTTAAGGTTAAATTAAAGATCCATAAGCAATTCAGATAAATTAAACAAAAAATAATTTTATTTTTGTTTTATTTTGCTGTATGATTGATTTTCTCATATTTTAATGAGTATTTTAGGAAAATTACAATGCTATATAAAATTAACACTCATTCAATATGCAATAAACCCTCCATTTCTCGTCAGTGGTATTTCTTTTTTTTTTATCCACGATCCTAAAAAAATTGTGTCAAATTTTAAAAATATTATTATTAATACCAAACATGAAACATACATAATGGGTAGAGTTGAATCCAGGTTTTGTGGAACTAACATTTAAATAATTTGTGGGACCTCTTTTAGAGTAAACCGATTTAACTTTACAAATATGAAATTAGTATACATGTAAATCCTTATTTTCCACTGTGAAAATAATTCACAAAAAATATAAGAATATTTAAATAGTGACAAATATCACAAATATTTTCTTTACATTTAGATTTTTCTACTTCCTCTAAGATTCTTCCTCTCCATCACAACTAAATCAGAAAATAATTCTGAATCCTAAGAACACTGAAAAAATGCAAAATTAATCCTAAATTAATTACACAAAATAATTGCAATGAATTTTAAAATTAAAACCATGTTGCATTAAGCCATTAAGGGTAGTTAAAATACTCATAGTATGTTGAATTCTTGATGAATATGTGTAGAAGGTTTATTAATGGGACACTTGTTTCTTTGGATCATTTTCATATGTCAGAGGCAGTATTCATGACTGTTTCTTCTTTAACCACTATTCTTAACAGGGGAAAAAGTATGTCAGGTATTTTGTAAAATAACCCTGATACCTTGGGTTGGATAAAATATGTAACTTTATATATCAATATATCAGCTATACATAGTATTGATCTATGTGCCCTGCTATCCATTTTATTTCAGGAAATTCACATAAAGAAGAAAACTGTGATGTGTCTATGATTTTTATATCGCTGAATATTTTTCTGACAAGAAAGAACTTTCTATTTGAGTAGGTCTTGCTGAGAACCTAATCTTCTGCTCTGCTTACAATCTTATATGTCTGAAGATTAAAAACGTTTCCACTGGATAGTAACAGGTTCCATACCTTTCAGATCTTATTTCTTCTCCAATTTACCACTACTAATAATTTTAGGACATGTTGATATCACTGTACCATCTCTTGTTTTCTACTTTTGTGTTATGATGCTAAATGATTTGGTTCTGTGAATGGTGTGGGTATCCTCAGAGCCATCACTCTACCTGGATATCTAGCAATATCTGCTCTCAAAGGTGAGAATGAACTGCATAAGACTATCTCACTAAAACCGAACTGAATGTACCCTAAACATAAATTCCCCATTTGCCATATCACAAAAAGCGTGATTTATTTCAATTCTAGTGAAGGAATTAGCTAGCGAGCACATTGGGTAAAAAGGTAATCTTGACCAACTAGAGGTTTTTTCTGTTTTTTTTTTTTTTAAGATTTATTTATTTATTCATGAGAGACACAGAGAGAGAAAGAGGCAAAGACATAGGCAGAGAAGCAGGCTCTTCGCAGGAGCCCGATGCCGCACTCGATCCCGGATCCCAGGATCATGACCTGAGCTGAAGGCAGCTGCTCAACCACTGAGCCACCCTGGTGTCCCAACTAGAGTTTTAAAACATAAAGTCCAGTGAATCCACTCAAGAGCCTTCCCATACCTTGGGAAAGGCCCCATTGAAATGAGAAGTCCTGAACCTTCCCTTCAGTAAGTTCTTGTAAATCCAACTAATTACCTAAATAAATAAGTAAAACGCATGTAGCAGTTTCTAATGATTCTGCTACTGAAATCTACCCTGAAGCAATGCAGGAGAAACACTGCATTAAAGAATCTGAAGGATAATGAAAGCACACGAGGCTGTTCCTCATATCATGTGTTCTAAGACTAAAGGAGGAATCCTTGCTCCAGTCCCCAAAAATACTTTTCATAGTTTCTTATTCATATGGAGTTGTCTTTCTCAGGCTTGAATACTGACTTCTGGAAGAGCAATATCAATTCAAATCACTTTTGGAGTGGGTAACATTATATAGATTATATTTCAAACACTGCATGTTTTTAAAAAAAAAAAAAAACAGAAAAGAATATGATAGTGAAGAGAATATGTAGGAAAACTCACAAAGGAACTGAGTTATTAAGTACTACTTTTCAGCCACTGGTAGATAAAGAGCTTTGCTACGTTTCCAACCCATAGCTAAGAGAATAGGTAAGTGCTAACACATGTCAAAAGATTATACAAAATCATACACAAGGAGTCAACATAGGGAGAATGTTTATTAGGTTGGTGACATAGGAAAAGCAACTGAAGTAGGTAGCACTCGACATATAAATTATAAGACAGATTTACCGTAGATGAATAATGTAGGGTCTGTAACCACTTTGCTTGCTTGCTGAGCCAGAATTATCATTCAATACTTAGTCAAGTGGTAACTAATCCAAAAAGCCTTCCTCAGCTCTTCCTCTCCCTTCAGGAGAATTGAGTCTTTCTTTCTTCTGTTTTCATTCTATCATGTGTTTGTATGATGGCAATTATCGCTATAAATGATAATAGCATTCAGCAGTATCTTGTCATTGAATAGGTAGCTACCTCCTTCATGGCAAGATTCTGTCTTGTTCATTTCGCATGCACAGCAAACAATATGTCCCACTTTGTTTGCATTCAATAAATGTTTGCTGGCTTTAAGAATAAATGTTGGAGCAATAGAACTAGTCAGAGTTATGAGAAAAAAAAAAACCCATGGTTCATATCTGATGAACAGTAAGTTGATTTTGACTGGCAATTGTGAAATATACATTCGAACAGAAATCCAGAAATCTAGGCTGCAGCAATATTGGAGAAAGCTCCAAATGCCAGATGAAGTAACTTATACTAAACTTGGTCATTACCAGACAGTCTTTAGAGGTATTTTAGCCAGAAGGTGGCATTCTTGAATCCTGATAAAGAAAGGATTGTGTTGTCATAAAAACAGTTTACAGGCAGTGAAAAAAAAAAGTTAAATTCCTTTCTTTAATGCAAGGTGTATTCAGGCAACTACTGCCTGTTGATATAATTCAGAATTAACATAACTGCTTATTGCAGATTCCAAAAAGCAAAAGAATGAAATTTGTGTAGAGAAAAAAATGTAAGGGATTAACTTTGAACCAGAGACGATGATTATTCTTGTAAACAATGTGATACAGTGACATATACAGACACTTACAATTTTATAGGTACTCAGGAGGAAATTGAGTTTATTTCCAATTGCCATGTGTCCTCTAGAAAGTAACAGACAAGGTCATTTGTTGTATAGATAATTGGGTTGAGGAAAAATGTAAGTAGAATTTGATGAGTTATAAAAAAAGAATAGCATTTGTAGGTCTATATGGGAAGAATGAAACCAGTTATATAAAGAAGGTGATAGGGACCAATCTAAGCTTAGAAATCACATGTACTATACAGAACTGATATGTCATTGTTTCTTATTTCCCTCCTACAATGAAAAGCTACCATGGTATCAGGTAACAAAACAGAATACAAACTATGTGGACATTTGTATTTTGTCAATTTAGCTACATAAGAACTACTTTTCCCAAGATATCTTTCTCTGAGTAATATCATGTTAACATGAACTTCATCTTATTCACAGACATCTTTTGACGCACATAGACATTTTGCACAGACCTGAAAGGTAGAATGAAAATTAAGTAACAAGTATAGATAAACGATAGGTAGATATACTATATAAATATATAGGAAGAGCTCAGAGGGTCAGCACAAGGATGACAAGGAGCCAGGGTGGCTCAGTTAGTTAAGTCTCTAACTCCTGATTTCTGCTCAGGTCATGAACTTAGGTCCTGAGATAGAGCCCATATCAGGCTCCGTGCTCAGTGCAGAGTTGGCTTGTCCCTCTCCTTCTGCTCTTTCTCTCTCTCTCTCTCTCTCTCTCTCAAATAAATAAATACATAAATAAATACATAAATAAAATCTTAAAAAAAAGAAGTAAGCACATAAAACTACACTCAATGGAGGGAGGTAAGATAACAATTCTCTAGGACCTGTCATGCTTATTTAAAATAATTACATCCTATTAAGTAATGGGGAAAAATTAACTTGAGGCATAGAAGGTGGTCCAGTCCATCTTTTCCCTTAACTAACCTTCTAAATTTAGTATTCTCTATGCAATGAAATAGGAAACTTATTAAATATGTATCATTCTATTTTACAGAATACACCTGATACATAAACAGCAGAAAATTACATTCCAGTTGTTGTGAGAGAAGTCTAGCTATGTTTCATAGCTAACAAATAATTGCAAGCGAGACAGAAGAGACTACTGCAGTATTATAAATTTCTACTTCCAGTCTTTTTATTTTCCTATCTTTTTTTTCTGAGTCAAAAGTCCTCCCCTGTTTGTAAGTATATTTCATATAAAAAATGTATGTATTCAGGTTTGACTTAGTTTTGTGAATTTTAGAGAAGTGTTTTTTTTTAAATCACGTTTTAAAAAATATATTTTATTTTATTGATTTAAACAAAGAAGCAATATTTAGAAACAAGTTGATTACAGGGAGGCAGAAAATGAGACTGATCATGGGGAAATTTTAGACGTGTAATAAGTTTGAATGCTATCTTCATCAATTATAATTTGTGTTATTTTGTACAAATTATGTGCTCTTTTCAAGCTTCAATTTTATCATCCATAAAAGAGCATTATACATACTTTGCATTCTCTACTGTCAAACTCTGATCACTTTGCATTTATTAGTTTTCTTTCCATCATCTGTATCTTTCCACATAACTCAGCCTTAGTCCTCTGCTGAGCAGGGCCATGGGATACCTTAGATGAACTTTGTAGTCTCAGGAAAACATCCTTATAGATACTATTTGTCAATCCTCATGTTTGTTCTGGAAATTAGGATGCAAAAGCTGATCTTTAGGGTAGATAGGAAACTGAAAACTTTATGTGGTGGTGCTTGTATGTAATTGACTTCAGGGTTAACTGAAGTCAATCATAAGCTGAACTTACCCAGTACTATGATAGATGGTAACAGGGGTTTCAGATGCCACGCTTCATTTATCATTTAGAAACTCAATGGCCATAGTTTGCTGTGGTACCAGAGGAGATTTTTCATAATTAATTGAAAAAACTTAAAATCCTCTTTCTTTGTCCAACTACATATCTTTGTGGGTCCAGATTTTCTTCATATATGCCCAACAACAATACATAGCAATTGACTGAATGCAGAAGCAGATATGAGAAATAAGCCACCTTCTATGAAACTAGATTTATAAATAAAATGAAATATAATTAAATGGTTTTATAATTTTTAAATTATTATTTTTTGTTTTGGAAAGCAGTTGTTTTTCACAAAAAAATGTTGTCTATAATAAAAGAGATTTGATACTGTCATCTTTAGATGAATAATTTTTTAATTTTTTGTTTTAATTTTGAATATAGTAAATATAGAAATAAATGAAAAGCTCTTTAACCTCTTCAATAATTTTCTAAAATTATAAACAGATCTTGGGATCAAAACGTTTGAGATCGTCCCTCCTATTTTATTCTGTTGATTGACTATCTTTACCTAAGTGTCATACCTTCTTAACTACTGCAGCTTTTAAAAAAATGTTAGCATTGAGTAAGGCCAGTCTTTTCACTTTTTTTTTTTCTTCTTCATCAGTTCCTTGTGGAGCTGAGAAATATAGCAGGGAAGGTGAATTTTACCTTATATTTCAAATACTCAGGATGTCAGTGGGGGGAGAGGATGAGTTAAATTGGTGATGGGGATTAAAGAGTGCACTTGTGATCAGCAACTGGGTGATACATGAAGTGTTGAATCACTTAATTTTACACCTGAAACTAATATTACATGGTATGTTAACTAACTAGAATTGAAATAAAAACTTAAAAAAACAATCAAGTATCATTTGAATATGTATTTTCATATACACATGAATTATTTATATAATACAATTTAAAATATGTATTTAATAATATAAGATTGCATTAATATTAAAGATATAATAGCCTGAATCATTTACAAATTCAAATGTCAGTCCCTCTAACTCATCAACAATAGGATTTGGCCCTGACTCATGAAAGGGAAAAGAAGAAACTAAAATGAGGTCAACGATAATCAGAATACCATTAAAAATAAATTGTTGATCTGCATAAGTGTATTCACATCAATGTTGTTGGGAAAATAGTACTTAATATGAATCAGAGACTTCTCAATATTTAAACATATTGGCAAGAATGCTGGTAGGAATGTAGACTTGAAATATAGAAATATTTCAATAACAAAGTATGCCAAAGAGAAAATTTACAGACCAGAAGATATGCACAAGAATGTTTATAACAAGAATGCAATGTACAAGGAAAAAAAATGAAATATTCATTGACGGAGTATCATATATATATATATATATATATATATATATATACATATATTACATTATATTAAGCAAACATGAATGAGAAATATGTCTCAAAATAAAGTATTGAATAAAAAAGTCACACAAGAATGGAATGTACACATAAATATTGCAGAAATATTTAGTTCAATATAATTTTAACTTAAAAACACTAGTGACCTATTTTTCATCTATAGTTCTTCTGTTTCACAGACTCATTCTCTCTGTCTCCATCTCTGTCTCTGTCTCTCATTCTTTCTCTCTCTATATATATATATGCACATATATATAGATGTGTATGTGTATATATACATATATATAATATTTTCCTTCTAAATTATCATAGCCAACTTCTTTAAAAAGTAAAACTAGAATCTTGCCTAGGATAAAAATCAAGTTTAGAAGCATATTACCTGGCATTCCTTTTTAATTACACTCCTTATTTTGTGATAAAATATAGATTCACACACTTATGTGAAATAATAGATGACTTACATCCTTTACTCACTTTCCCCAAATGGTAACATCCTACAAACTTTAGTACAATATCACAAATAAGATATGAACAGTGATGACACACATTTCCATCACCACAAGAATTCTTCATACTGCCTTTTTATAATCACATTCTCTTCTCTCCTGCTCCTTACCTCTAAGTAAACACTTATCTGATCTCCATTTCTCTAATTTTGTCATTTCAATATTGTTATATACATGAAGTTGTAAAATATGTAATCTTTTGGGATGACTTTTTTTCACTCAATATAATCCCCTTGAGATCAGTACAAGTTATGAATATAAATAATTCCTTCTATTTTAGTGCTATTATTCCATAGTATGGATATATCAGTTTGTTTAACCATTCATTTAACCATTCACCCATTGAAGGACATCTGGATGATTTCCAGTTTATGGCTATTATGAATAAAGCTAATATAAACATTCACGATTGTGCTTTTTTCTTTATTATTAAGATTTTATTTATTTATTCATGAGAGACACAGAGGCAGAGACACAGGCAGAGGGAGAAGCAGGCTCCATGCAGGGAGCCCGATGTGGGACTTGATCTGAGGTCTCCAGGATCACGCCCTGGGATGAAGGCAGCGCTAAACCACTGAGCCACCCAGGCTGCCCTCACAATTGTGTTCTTATGTGAACATGAGTCTTCATTTTTCTGGGATATGTTAGGGAATGACTGCATGGAAGGGTTTCCAGAAGGAAGTGTCCGTACAGTAGACTCTGCAGCCAGAGATGCCATGTACTTGATGGTCCAGATGGAAACTTTATCTTATGCAAGATCAAGCTGTAAACAGTATGGATTCATCCTTTAGTCCCATGAGAAAGAGCAGCCTGACCTCAGTTTATACGTATAAAATCTCTAAAATACATTGAGAGTAAAAAAACAAATCACTTTGTCTGCCTTGTGTGATAGCTGAATAAAATGCAGCCTGCAAGGGCAAGAGCTTGCTCTTAGTGCTTGAGGCTTTGAGACCCCCCACCGCGTATTCCTTCCTTGTCCTGCCACACCGACAGACCATTCAACAAAACAATAGGGATAAGTGCACAGGAGCATACTGTAGTTTGTATGGTAAATGCATATGTAATTTTATTTTAAAAAGACCTGTCAGATAGTTTTCCAGAATGGCTATAACATTTTAAATTTCAATCAGTAATGTATAAGTGACCCTGTTCATCCACATTCTTATTAATATTTGGTTTTGTCACTATTTTTTTAAAATTCTAGCCATGCATTCTTATAGCTGTGTAGTGATATCTTTATTGTGGTTTGAATTTGCATTTTGCTGATGGATAGTAATATATTTTTTTTAAGATTTATTTATTTATTTATGACAGGCATAGAGAGAGAGAGGCAGAGACACAGGCAGAGAGATAAGCAGGCTCCATGCCAGGAGCCCGAGGCGGGACTCAATCCCAGGACTCCAGGATTGCACCGTAGGCCAAAGGCAGGCACCAAACCGCTGAGCCACCCAGGGATCCCCTGGATAGTAATATTTAACATATTTTTATCTGCTTATTTGTCATCCGTATCCTCTTTTCACTGAAATGTCTGTTTATGTAATTTCCCATTTTCTAATTTATTTTTTTTTAATTCTTTAGTTCTGAGAGTTCTTTATATATTATATGAATAGGTCATTTGTTGTATATAAGGTTTGTAAATATTTTCACCCAGTCTGTATACTGTCTTGTCTTTTAATTTGCTTAACAGTCTTACACAAAAGTTTTTAATTTTGATGAAGCTCAATTTATCAATTTTTTCTTGTTGATCGTGCTTTTAGTGTCTAATCGACTAACTATAGACAAGATGTGAGATATTTAGGTTAAATATATGAAACATAGATCAAAAATTGTTTTGTTTGCTCATGGATGGCTAATTGTTTCAGCATCATTTGTGGAAAAAGCCACTTTTACTCCACTGAATTGAATTTGCATCTTTGCAAAAAATCAGTAGGACATATTTACATGAGTCTATTTCTGATTCCTTTATTCTGTTCCACTGACCTGTGCATCTGTACCTTCACTGACAGCACATAGTATTAATTACTATATCTTTAATAACCCTTGAAATTGGGTAAACTTTCCTTGTACATTATAGGGTTTTTAAAAGATTGTTTTAGCAATCCAAGTTCCATTGGCTTTCCATATAAATTTTAGAATAATCTTCTGTACCTATAAATAGTCTTGCTGAGATTTTGATAGATATTACATTAATCCTGTATATCGGGCAGTCCTGGTGGCACAGCGGTTTGGCGCCGCCTGCACCCTGGGGTGTAATCCTGGAGACCCGGGATGGAGTCCCACATCGGGCTCCCTGCATGGAGTCTGCTTGTCCCTCTGCCTGTGTCTCTGCCTCTCTCTCTCTCTCTCTGTGTCTATGAATAAATAAATAAAATCTTAAAAAAATAATAAAATAAAATAAAACCTTTAAAAAAATCCTGTATATCAATTTGTAAATAACTGTATCTTTAAAATTTCAAAATAGTCTTCCAGTTTATGAACACAGTATGTATCTCCATTTATTTAGATGTATTCGAATTTTCATCAGTGTTACATACTTTTCAAAATATGAGACTTGTACATACTTTATTAAATTTGTATTGAAGTGTTTCATTTTTTAGATAAATTGTGAATGGCACTGAATTTTTAATTTTAGTATCCACATGTTTATTAGTGGTATATGGGAATACAATGGTCCTTTGCATATTTATTTTGCATCATTCTTTTTTTTAAATTCCAGTTTAGTTAACGTACAGTATATCAGTTTCAGGTGTACAATATGTGATTCAACAATTCCATACATTACTCAGTGCTCATCAAGATAGGTGTACTCTTAATCTCCTTCATCTGTCTCATCCATCCCCCTACCCATTTCCGTGCTAGTAAGCATCTGTTTATTCTTTATAGTTAAGAGTCAGCTTTTTGGTTTATTTCCCTTTATTTGTTTCTTTTGTTTCTTCAATTCCACATATGAGTGAAATCATGTGGTATTTGTCTTTCTCTGACCAGCTTACTGCACTTGGCATTATTTTTTTAATAATAAATTTATTTTTTATTGGTGTTCAATTTGCCAACATACAGAATAACACCCAGTGCTCATCCCGTCAAGTGCCCCCCTCAGTGCCTGTCACCCATTCACCCCCACCCCCTGCCCTCCTCCCCTTCCACCACCCCTAGTTCGTTTCCCAGAGTTAGGAGTTTTTATGTTCTGTCTCCTTTTCTGATATTTCTTACCCATTTCTTCTCCACTTGGCATTATATGTCTAGATCCATCCATGTTGTTGCATCATTTGTAATTGTTAAAATCACTTATGGTTCTAAGAGAGTTTTTTGTTGTTATTTTTTTGTTTTCATATATTCTTTGGAGTTTTCTACACGGGCATCCTGCTATCTGCAACAGAGAGTTTTATTGCTTTTTTTCAGACCTATATTTTTTTTCTTTTAAATTTCTCTTTTTTGCTTTATTAAATTGCTGTAACTTCCAGGAGGATATTAAATTAAAAAGGATGAAAGAGGTGCCTGGGTGGCTCAGTTGGTTAAGCATCTGCCTTTGGCTCAGCTTATGATCCAAGAGTCCTAGAATTAAGCCCCAATGTTGAGCTCCCTGCTCTATGGGAGAGGCTGCTTCTTCCCTTCCCTCTGCCCCTTACCCCTGCTTGTGCTCTCTCTCTAGCTCACTGTCTCTCTCAAATAAATCAATAAATCTTTAAAATAAATAAATTAATTCATTTAAAAAAGGAGTGAGAGAACAATTTTTCTTTGTTCTTGATTTTAGGGAGGAAGAATTTAGTGTTTAATAATTAGATATTAGGTTAGTTGTATATTTTTTAGGTCTCCTCTATTACTGTTCTTCTGAGATATTTTATCATAAATAGAAATAAATGTTGACAAATTCTTTTTCTACATAAACTGATTAGATCATGTGATTTTTCTTCTTTACCCTGTTAATACAGTAGATGTGGCTTATAATGATTGATTTTTGAATATTGAGCCATTCTTCTTACATTTCTGGAATAAAACCCATTTTCTCATACTGTATAATTATTTTTATATATTATTGAATTCTATCTGCTAATATTTTGTTAAGGATTTTTGTTTATATTCTTTAGGGGTATTGATCAGTGGTTTACTTTCATTTTTTAAAACTGATTTTATCTTGTTTTGATGGAATGATAGCTTTAAAAAAATGAACTGAGAAGTTATATTTTCTCTCCTTTTTCCTGGAAGAGATTGTATAAAATTGGTGTTAATTCTTTAAACATTTGGTGGAATTCTCCAGTAAAATCATCTAGGTCTGAGGATTTCTCTTTTGGGTAATTTAAATTCATGAACTGAATTTCCTTAATAGTATGGAGCTATTCAAATGATCTAGTTTATATTAGGTGAGATGTGGTAGATTTTTTCCTAGTAATTTGTCTATTTCATCAAAGTTATCAATTTGTATATGCAAAACTGTTTTTCATATTCCCTAATTATCCTTTTAATGAGTCTAAGGAAGTGGTAAGCCCTGTGTCATTCCTCATAATTGGTAATTTGTGTATTTTCTCTTTTTTACATTATCAGTCTAACTAGAAACTTGTAAATTTCATTTACCTTTCATGTACCATTTACCAATTCTTTGTTTCCTTGATATTCTCTAATATTTTCCTATTTACAATTTCTTTAATATCTGCTTTTATCTTTATTATTTCCTTTGTCTGCTTGGTTTGGTTTAATTGATTCTTCCTTCTCTAGATTCCTGAGATGAAAGCTTGACTTATTAATTTGACACTTTTCATGTTTTCTAATATACACATTTAGTACTATAAACAACCCTCTCTGCTTTAGTTGTGTCCACAAATTTGATATACTTTATTTCCATTTGAATGTGTGTTTATGTATATATGTAGTTTACAGACCTTTTCTGTTTAACTCATAGTTTATCTACAACTTGGTAGATATTGAGCTCTTCGGTATTACTACACTTTCTGTCAAGTTGTGCTATCAGTTGTTTGGAGGGGGTTGGGAGAGTGCCAAATTCTCTTAACTATAGTTGTGAATTTGTCCATTTTTTCTTCTTTATTAGTTTTTTCTTTGGCGTAATTTGAAGTTCTATATTTTAGTGACTTCATATTAAGTTTGTGTTTTCTTTTTTCCCCTAGCCTTATAGAATTTTAATTGACAAAAGTTGCACACTTTTTTTTTAAGTTGCACACTTTTTAAGTATACATGTGATATTGATATATGTACACATTGTGAAGTAATCACACAAACAAGCTATTTAATACATTGATAACCTCACATAGTTATTGCCTCCATTCCCTTAATTGTTGAGAAAACTTAAGAACTTTAAAAAAAAATAAATTTCAAGTATACAATACAACATTATTAACTATGGTCACCCTGTAGTACATTAGATCCTCAGAACTTATTCATTTTATTTTATTTTATTTTATTTTTTTTAATTTTTATTTATTTATGATAGTCACAGAGAAAGAGAGAGAGAGGCGGAGACATAGGCAGAGGGAGAAGCAGGCTCCATGCACCAGGAGCCCGATATGGGATTCGATCCCGGGTCTCCAGGATCGCGCCCTGGGCCAAAGGCAGGCGCTAAACCACTGCGCCACCCAGGGATCCCAGAACTTATTCATTTTAGAAATGAAAGTTTGTATCCTTTGACTAACAGGTCCTCATTTTCCCACCCTCCAGCACCTGGTAACCACTACTCTACTGCCTACCTCTATGATTTCAACTTTTTTTTATTCCATATACAAATGAGATCATACAGTATTTGTCTTCCTTTGTCAGACTTATTTCACTTGACATGATATCCTTCAAACTCATCTGTATTTCACAAATGTCAGGATTTTCCTTTTAATGGTTGATAATACACACACACACACACAAACACACACACCACATTTTCTTTATTCATTTAATGTTAATGGAAATGTGTTGCTGTTGTTTTTTTCTCCCCATACCTAAGCTATTATAAATAGTGCTGCAAAGAACATGGTAGTGCAGGTATTTGTTTAAGATAGTGATTTTATTTCCTTTGAATATATACCCAGTTGTGAGATTGCTGGGTCATATGGTAGTTCCACTTTTAACGTCTTGAGGAAACTACATATTGTTTTTCATATATACTGATTCACATTCCCATCAACAGAGTACAATGTTTCCCTTACCTCCCCCTGCTCACCAACACTTGTTATCTCTTGTCCTTTTTAAATTTTTTTTTTTAAGATTTGTTTATTTATTTGAGAGAGAGAGAGAGAGAGAGAGCAGGAGCAAGAGCAGAAGGAAAGGGAGAGAGAAACTTAAGCAGACTCTGAGCTGACATTGAGCAGAGTGGGGCTACATCACATGAACCTGAGATCAGGACCTTAACGAAAACCAAGAGTCAGATGCTTAATTTAGTGCACCACTCATGTCCTCCTCTTGTCCTTTAGATAATAGCCATCCTAAAAAGTGTGAGATGATATCTCATCATGGCCTTGATTCGTATTTGCACCTGTGGGACCCAGGAAGTTTAAGAAAATCCCCTACCCCTGGACAAGCAGAGCAGGACTCACTCTATTTTGTGCTGCACCCGCCTTGTGCTGACCTGCTTATTACTTAGGGCACTGCCCCACCCTAGTCAAGCCCAGGGCACACCCTAATCTGAAATCTGGCTCAGTGATAGGCCAGTTCAAATGGATACTTTAAGGTAAAATGTAATTCAATGGGCCACCTGCGAGTGGACCAGCATGACTGTGCAACTTGCTACGTATCCCATTGGCCACTGGCCCCTATAAAGTTGCTAAGCCTCTTAGTCTCAGGGTCCATGTCCCTGCTCTGCTTTGTCGGGTACACTTGGACCCAGGCTTGAGCTTGTAAATAAACCCTCCTGCGGGGGGATCCCTGTGTGGCTCAGAGGTTTAGCGCCTGCCTTTGGCCCAGGACATGATCCTGGAGTCCCGGGATCCAGTCCCACGTTGGGCTCCTGGCATGGAGCCTGCTTCTCCTTCCTCCTGTGTCTCTGCCTCTCTCTCTCTTTCTCTATGTCTATCATAAATAAGTAAATAAATAAATCTTAAACCCTCATGTGTTTGCATCGGTGTCGGCTCCTCGGTGGTTTCTTGGATTCGTGATCTTGGGCACAGCATTTGGGGGCTCGTCTGGGATCCGAGAAACCCCCAGGACCGTATCCGGAGGGTTTCACGCATGGTGAGTGCGCTCAACTTTTTCCACCTTTTGCGCGCATATTTTCTGAGAGCTCTGAACTGCACTTTACCTGTAGGAATTCCAATCTGTATTGGGTCGGCATTGGCTTAGGCGGACGTGCTGGCGGGTCGTCGACCCGGGGTCTTGAGGAGACGTCCCTTGCCTCTGCCTGGAGGACGGGGTCCTCATCTGTAAGGAGGGCCAGCTGCCAGCCCTTCAGGTTACTTTCTGTTTTGTCTCCACGGCCACATGGAACGTTTGTTCTTGTTAACTGTTTGCATGTTTGTCTGTGTTACTATGTCCTTGTTAACTGTTTGTGCATTTGTCTGTGTTGTTGGGTCCTTGTTAATCATCTGTACTGTCTGTGTCTTGGTGTGGATTGGGGACATAATGGGGGAGACAGAAACCACTCCCCTGTCTCTTATGCTCTCTCACTTCTCGGATGTTAGGGAAAGAGCTCGTATTCTGAGTATACACATATGGAGAAAGAGATTCCAAATTTATTGTATATCAGAATGGCCAACCTTTGACGTGAGATGGCCCCAGGAAGGAACTTTTCATCTACCTATTATCTTACAGGTTAAGACCGTGATCTTCAGGGATGAACCGGACGGCCACTCTGACCAGGTTCCCTACATCCTGATCTGGCAGGACATGATCGAGAATCCTCCTCTTTGGCTAAAACCATTTTTACCCCCCAAAGCAGGACCCACAGAGATTCTAGCCCTGCGGAAAGCCAAAAACGAGACCGACTCTATGCCCGAAGCACCCCTTTGTCCAGTCTTCCAGGATTCCTCCCCAGAGGACCTGATTCTCCTGCCGCCCTACTGGGCATCCGCCCCTCCCCCCTCCATTGGAGGCATTGGGGGCTGCAGAAGGGGCGCCACCCCTCCCTGACGAGGGAGTCCCTGTGCGCGGGCCAGCAGCAGGGACACGCAGTCGGCCCCACCGGATGGCCCCACCTCTGAATGCGGGGCCGGCCGACTCCACAACCCTTCCTCTCCACACCATAGGGCCCCCCAATAAGACTGGCATACAGCTAATGTTATATTGGCCATTCTCCACCAGTGATTTATATAATTGGAAAACCCAAAATGCAAAGTTCTCTGATAATCCGAGAGATCTAATCAGGCTTTTAGATACTGTTCTCTTTACCCACCAGCTTACTAGGGATGACTGCCAACAGCTTTTGCAGGTTCTCTTCACCACCAAGGAAAGAGAACAAATTCAGGTGGAAGCCCCGAAGTCTTTCCTGGGAGAGGACAGACAGCCGACTCAAAACCCAGACCTCATAAATGCTGCCTTCCCTTTATCCCGCCCCACCTGGGACTACAGCTCAGCTGAAGGTAAGGAGAGACTCCGGGTCTACTGCTAGACTCTAATGGCAGGTCTCAAGGCTGCCGCGCGCAAGCCTACCAATCTGGCCAAGGTCTATGATGTAAGGCAGGGTAAGGATGAGAGTCCAGCAGCCTTCTTAGAGAGAGTCTTAGAGGCTTTTATGCAGTACACCCCTATGAACCCAGAAGCCCCGGAAACAAAGACTGCAATTATCATGGCTTTTGTTAACCAGGCCGCTCCGGACATTAAAAAGAAATTGCAAAGAGTAGAGAGACTGGGAGAGAAGAGCTTGCAGGACTTAGTGATAGTGGCAGAATGAGTCTATAATAGAGAAAGTCTGGAAGAATAACAAACCAAACTAAGCGACTGGCAGACCCGAAACCTGGCCAAGATCCTGCTGGCCACAACCATGGATGACCCACAGGAAAGACGGAGGCACCTCAAGAAGCTGGCTTCAGGGACAGGTAAGGAGGATGGTCCTGGTCCCCGTTGGGAGCGCCCTAAGCTGAACAAAAACCAATGCACTTATTGCAAAGAGGAGGGCCATTGGGTGAAAAGCTGCCCTAACAAAAGATCTAAGGCCCCTGCCAAGATCTTAGAAATGGAGTACCTGGACAATTAGGGGAGTCAGGGTTCGGCACCCCTTCCTGAGCCCAGGGTAACTCTTAAAGTGGAGGGGCAACCTGTTGAATTCCTAGTGGACACTGGGGCACAACATTCAGTTTTATTACAACCCCAAGGGAAATTGGCAAACAAAACTTCATGGGTGCAAGGGGCCATGGGCACCAAACAATACTCATGGACTACCCGAAGAACTGTGGATCTTGGCACGGGCCGGGTATCCCAGTCCTTCATGGTCATCCCTGAGTGTCCCTACCTGTTGTTAGGTCGGGATTTGCTCACCAAGATGAGGGCACAAATTTGCTTCCACTCTAAGGGGCAAAAGTCCTAAACAAGAAGGGGCACCCGATTTAGGTGCTTGTCCTGAGTTTAGAATATGAATATAGTCTCCACCAAATGCCCTCAGCCCCAGTGACTGACAGTGACCGTTGGCTGCGGGAATTTCCCCAAGCGTGGGCTGAAACTGGGGGAATCGGGCTGGCCCAGCATTGGACCGGCCATATACATAGAACTAAAGCCGGGGGCAGACCCTGTCAGGGTCCGCCAATACCCGATGCCTCTAGTAGCATAAAAGGGAATCACACCCCACATATAGTGACTACTGGACTCGGACATATTAAGGCCCTGCCAATTGGCATGGAACACTCCCTTGCTGCCGGTTCAGAAACCGCACTCTAACGATTACAGGCCAGTCCAGGACTTAAGGGAAGTCAACCGGCGAGTAAAAGATATGCACCCTATGGTCCCAAACACATACACCCTCCTCTCCACCCTGCCTCCAGACAAAACTTGGTATACGGTATTAGATTTAAAAAGATGTCTTTTTCAGCCTGCCTTTAGCGCCCAAGAGCCAAAACGTCTTCGCCTTTGAATGGACGGACCCTGAGAAAGTCATCAATGGCCAGCTCACTTGGACTCGACTACCACAAGGATTCAAAAATTCACCGACCATCTTCGATGAGGCCTTACACGAAGACTTGGGTGAGTTCCACTACGAGCACCCTCATTTGACTTTATTACAATATGTAGATGATATCTTCTTGGTGGCGAAGGACTAGGACACATGCCTACGAGGCACCAGGGACTTGCTCCAGACCAAGGATACCAGGGACTTGTTCCAGACCTAGGATACCGGGCCTCAGCTAAAAAATCCCAGATCTACAGAACAGAGGTGAGCTACCTTGGGTACAAATTAAAAGATGGACAAAGATGGTTGACGGATGCACAGAAGGAAACCGTCTTAAGAATCCTACAGCTGCAAACTGTCCGCCAGGTACGTGAATTCCTGGGGTCAGCAGGGTTCTGTCGCTTATGGATTCCGGATTTTGCCAAGATGGCCAGACCCCTCTATGAGGCCACCAGGCACCAGCAAAATTTTGAACAGAGCCTTTAATGACCTTAAAAAGGCCTTGCTGTCTGCCCCGGCCCTTGGGTTGCCCAATCTAGCCAAACCCTTCTACCTGTATGTGGACAAGAAAGACGGGGTGGCAAAAGGGGTCCTTGTCCAGTACTCAGGTCCCTGGAAGAGACCCATAGCCTATCTCTCCAAAAAGCTGGACATGGTGGCTGCTGGATGGCCCCCATGCTTAAAAATTATTGCTGCGGTGGCCACTATGGTCAAGGACGCAGACAAACTGGCTACAAGAAATGTATGTTACCACCCCACATGCTATTGAATGGGTACTCAAACAGCCCCCAGACCGCTGGATCAGCAATGCCTGTCTGACCCATTATCAGAGCCTACTGCTAAACCCCACCAGAATTTTATTTAGGCCACCAACAACCCTGAATCTGGCAACGCTACTCCCTAACCCAGACTGGGACCCCCCTCTGCATGACCATCAAGAAATTTTGGCACAGGTGCACGGAATCAGAGCTGATCTCCAGGGCCAGCCACTGCTGAATGCGGATGCCACCTGGTACATGGACGGCAGCAGTTTTGTCCAAGAAGGACTCAGATATGCGGGGGCAGCCGTAACCACGGAGATGGAGACTGTCTGGGCAGAATCACTGGTAGCCGGAACGTTGGCTCAATGGACAGAACTGATCACACTGGCCAAGGCGCTGGCCATCGGGGAAGGTAAACTAATAAACATCTACACCAACAGCAGGTACGCCTTTGCCACTGCTCACATCCACGGAGCCCTTTACAGGGAGAGAGGGCTTCTGACAGCAGAGGGAAAGACTGTTAAAAACAAAACAGAGATTCTTGAACTCCTGAGGGCCCTCTGGCTGCCCAAGGCCCTAGCCATCATCCATTGTCCAGGTGCACCAAAAGGCAGACACACCAGTAGCCAGGGGAAACTGGCTAGCCGATTTAAAAGCAAAAGAGGTGGCCCTTCTGGTGACCCAGGTCTTAGCTACCACGCTACCTGATCCGGGGGCACCGACCCCGCCTGACACCCCCAACTATACTGATGCTGACTTACACTGGATCAAATGCTTGCCTATGACCCAGTGCTTGCATGTCTGGTGGAGGGCCGCAGACTCCAGCATCATCCTGCCAGAGGAACTAGGATGGCGAGTCCTATCCAAAATGCATCGGAGTCCTCACATGGGGACAAGGAAGATGGAAGACCTCATACGACATGCAAAGATCACTATTAAAGACTCTTGAACAAAGATCAAACAGATTGTGGCGAGCTGCCGTGCATGCCAATCAACAAATGCCTCTGCCCATGGATCTAACCCGGGCACCCAGCTCTGAGGGGACCGCCCAGGAGCCTAATGGGAAGTGGACTTCACTGAGGTAAAACCTGGAAAATACGGGTATAGGTATTTACTAGTGTTTGTAGATACTTTTTCAGGATGGACAGAGGCATTTCCCACCAAACATGAAATGGCACAGATCGTGACCAAGAAACTGCTGGAAGACATCTTACCGAGGTATGGTTTTCCCATTAGAATTGGGTCAGACAACGGCCCAGGATTCGTATCTAAGGTAACACAGGGAGTTGCACTAGTACTTGGGGCGGATTGGAAATTACATGTGCATATAAGCCCCAGAGCTCAGGACAGGTAGAGAGGATGAACAGAACATTAAAGGAGACCTTAACTAAACTAGCCCTGGAGACTGGTGGGGACTGCGTGACTCTCCTCCCGTTTGCCCTATATAGGGTAAGGAACTCCCCATATAAGATGGGACTGACTCCCTACAAAATCATGTTCGGTCTTCCTCCACCTGTTATCCCCAATTTAAAACCTGAGGTGCTTGCTGAATTTGATGATCACCAATTTCTTTTCTCCCTCTAAATGTTACAACGAACCCATGAGCAGGTGTGGCCTAAGCTGAGGGCCCTCTACGAGACTGGGCCATCCCCGGACCCCCATTGATATCAGCCAGCTGACAGGGTATACCAACACCAGACACTTCAACCTCGCTGGAAGGGACCCTACATCATGATCCTGACCACTCCCACCACTCTCAGCGTCGACAGGATTACTCCCTGGGTCCACTACACCCACGTCTGGCCAGCTGATCCACACGCCATTCTCATGGACTTTGTTCCAGAATGGAAAAGCCAACCAGACAAGGACAATCCCCTAAAGCTAAGACTGCACCGTTCTCACTTATTTCCCACCTCCAAGACTCCCTAGTCCGGGGTTGTCCTTCAAAATAGAAGGAGACTAGAATTAGTCTTCTTACAACAAAGGGTGGGCGGGGGGGGGGGGGGGGGGGGTTGGTTATGTGCTGTCTTAAATGTAAATGAGAGTGAGAACAACAACAAGGTTGGTGAGAATCCTGGTTTAATCATTCCCCTGGCTCACTCTGAGAGCAACCTAGACCCATGATTGGGTCCTGCATAGGATCCTCTGAAAAAGGGGGGAATGTGGGACCCAGGAAATTTAATAAAATCCCCTACTCCTGGACAAGCAGAGCAGGACTCACTCTATTTTGGGCTGCACCCGCCTTGTGCTGACCTGCTTATTACTTAGGGCACTGCCCCACCCTAGTCAAGCCCAGGGCACACCCTAATCGGAAATCTGGCTCAGTGATAGGCCAGTTCAAATGGATACTTTAAGGTAAAATGTAATTCAATGGGCCACCTGCGAGTGGACCAGCATGACTGTGCAACTTGCTGCGTATCCCATTGGCCACTGGCCCCTATAAAGTTGCTAAGCCTCTTAGTCTCAGGGTCCATGTCCCTGCTCTGCTGCATCAGGTACACTTGGACCCAGGCTTGAGCTTGTAAATAAACCCTCGTGTGTTTGCATCGGTGTCTGCTCCTCCGTGGTTTCTGGGATTCGCGATCTTGGGCACAACAGAACCCTAATGATTAGTGATTTTAAGCACCTTTTCATGTACCTGTTGAACATTTGTTCATCTTCTTTAGAAAAATATCTATTCAGATTTCCCTGATAAATCATTTTTTTCACATGTAATATACTTCCCTGGTAATATTCTTTACTCTGAATTATGCTTCATATGTATTATTAGAGATCTGTTTTCACTACTTGATATATTTTTTACCATCCTTTTACTTTCAAACTTTCTATTTTGTTATATATATATTTTTATTTTGCTATATTTGAGATGAGATTTTATACACAGCATAGAGTTGAGTCATATTTTTAACATACTCTGCTAATCTCTGCATTTTGAGTAGTATATTTATACAATTTTTATCTATTTTAATCATTGATATATTAAGACTAAAATATTCTAATTTATTTTTTATTCTCTCTGTTTTTATTGTTACTCTGTTATTTTTTTTTCTTTTACTATCCTGTAGGTTACTTGAACATTTCTTAGAATTTTATTTTCATCTATCTATAGTGTTTTCATCACATTATATTGTAATTATTTTTTTCAATTCAAGTTAAGTATAAAAATGTTATTGCTTTTCACATATATTTAACTTTGACAAAAAGTTGTCAAATATTTTCCCTACATATATTTAGAACCACTTTAGACAATGCTATCATTTTGTTTTACCCATAAATATGATTTATAAACCTGAAGAGGGGGGCACCTGGGTGGCTCAGTGGTTGAGCATGTGCCTTCGGCTCAGGTCATGATCCCAGGAACCTGGGATCAAGTCCCTCACTAGGCTCCTCACAGGGAGTGTGCTTCTGCCTGTCTATGTCTCTGCCCCTCTCTCTGTGTCTCTCATGAATAAATAAATAAAATCTTTAAAAATAAAGAAACCTAAAAAAATAAAATAAAGAGACCTGAAGAGGTTTGCTTGAATATGGTTTTCTTCCATGTTCTTTCTTCCTTCCTGATGTTCTAAAATTCCTTCCTTTATTATATTTTTCTTTTGAGGGAATTCAATTGGTGACAAATTCTCTTTATTTTCTCTTTCTGAAAATATCTGGTTTTCCTCTTCATTCCAGAAGGATATTTTTATTAGCTATAGGTTTCTGAATTGATGTTTCTTTTCATTATGCATTTGGAAAATATGTCACTTTCTTCTGGTCTCCATGGTTTCTTACAAGAAATTGCTGTTATTCAAATTATTTTTCTACTTTGTATATGTCATCTTTCTTTGTCTTTAATTTCCAGATAGTCATTTATGTGTTTTGAGATTCAATCACTTTTTGAATTACCCTCACAATACTACAAATTATCTCCCACATATTACTCCAGAGGGCAATAGTAGGTTTGTAGCTTGATAAATATGGGAAATTTCATTCATTATTTCTTTGAGTACTTTTTCAGTTCTACCTCCCGCCCCCATCTTGTGATTTCTGTGAAGTGAATATTATATCATTTGTTATAATCTGTTCTTATTCATTTTGTTTCTAGTCTGTTTTCTCTTTGTCATTCAGATTGGGTAATGTCAATTTTTTTTTTATCTGCCACTTTACTTATTCTTCCTTTATTGCTTATATCCTGCTATTGAATCTATTCACCAAACTTTTTATTTCTTTCATATTTTTCAGCTCCAAAATTTCCACTTGATTCTACTTTGTATCTTCTATTTCCTTTCTGAGCCTCTCTGATGCATTGCCAAAATTTTTATGTTTGTTTCTAATGTGTTCATAATTACTTGTTGATGCATTTTTATAATAAACATTTTAAAATATAAGATAATTCTAACATCTCTGTCATCTATTGTTTGGTGGTTTGAATTGATTTTGAAACTCCTTGGTTCTTGGTACAGCAGTGATTTTTGATTGAAACATAGACATTTGTGTATTATGTTATGGGACTCTAGATCTTAATTAAATCTTATATTTTAGCTGACTTTTACTGATATCACTGCAATAGGAGAAAGAGAATGCCACATCATAACTGTGAGATAGATAGGAGTTTTGGTTCCCGTTGGCCTACATGATTCTTAAGTGTGGGCCTCCTGATTACTGCTGGGTAGAAATTGGAGTTCTGATTCTCAGTGTAGTCTACAATGACATGATAGTGCAATTATCCTCATCACTGCTGGGGAATGGTGAAATTCTTAACTCTGGGAATCAAGAATCTTCATGGTCTCCGGAGACACCACATATGAAGTCTTGTTGCCAACTGATGGAGATGAAAATATTGGCTTCCTACTTGATCTTACGTGACACTACCCTAGTGAGGAGCTCAAGCATTTCATGATAGTTTTATAAGAGTGGATATCTAGGCATCCTACTCGGCTTTTGTTGATGTGGTTGAGTAGGGGGGGGTCACAATTTTGCTTTGGTGTTTACCTGATTTAAAGCAATTATTTTCTAAAGGTCTTGCTAATCTGTCCCTTCCCTTGTCCTTTTGCTAAAGAGAGTATCCTTTTGTTGGTGCTTATTTTATGTTTAGTAGGTATTTTTAGGATGCTAGCTTCTTTAGCTCCATGTCTGGAATATATGAAGAAAAAGAAGCACACACACACAGAGAACTTATCACCTTGTTATTCCTCAGTTCCTTATATTTTTAAGAGGTCTGTTTTTTTTTTTCACTTAAATTTTTTTCTTCATATGTTTGTTTTACATGTAATGTCCAGGTGTTTTAGTTGTACTTAACAAAGAATTAGGAAAAAGTACATCTGTTCTGTGTTTCTTAAACAAAGTCTCAATTTCATTTTTAAACATCGGAAAATCTGTTTTTGAAGATCTAAGCCACAAGTGTATATCTTTTGTCTTTCTTCACCATTTCTCTTCTCCAAAATTCCTTCAGGGTTCCTGGAACATTTTAGAAATGTCATATCCAAAATATTCCAGAATATAATATGTTCAGGTAAGAAGAGTAATTTGACATACTCAATTATAATACTATTTTTAAATTAATTCACTAAAAGTAATATTTCTTTTGCTTTTTTCAATTGAATGATAATCCTCTCAGGGAAACATAAATGATTTCCATGATTCCATCATCTGTCATTTTTTAATATTATAAATCATCTTTCACTTAATTTATACCTTTAAATTCATCACTGAAAACTTTAGAAATAACTGTACTAGCCATAATGTAAAACTATTTGAAGGTCAAAATACCATTCATTTTAAACACTGCAAATATGAAATTTAAAAAATTAAAGTGTATTTTATATTAGGTCTTATTCTTGGCTACCTTTCAACTTAAAGCTCTAAGATGTCCCATTATAATGTCCTTTTTGTTATTGTTGTATGTTCAAGAGCTGAAAATTTGATCTTCGGTTCATAATTTAAATATATTTTTTCCTAGCAATGACATTTGAGAATTTGCATCAGGAGTAGGGAATTCAGTAGGTGCTTTTCATGGCTAAACTGAGTATTAAAAAAAAAAATAGGTGAACAATTTTAAATTACTATCAGGTAATGACTACTTTCTCTAACCAATTTTCTAGTCTCTCTGTAAAATGATCACCTGCTTATAGACCTTGCAATTAAGTCCATTGCTAAGATCAGGAAGTGCATCTAGGCTCATCTAGACTTATTATAACTTACAAACAAAACAAAACAAAACAAAAAAACTAAAAAACTCTTTTTGTAATTGACTTTCACAGACACAATAAAAAAAAACTTTCTAAAATAGAAAAAAAAAAAGAGTGCTATATTCAGGTAATTGAGTGCTGTACCTAATGTTTATTAAAACAAAAACACTCTGGTTTCATTCATTGTAGTCATCTTATATATATTAATCTATTTTTTTAAAGTTAAATAAAATAAAGATACCATCTTAGTATATTCAGGCTGCTATAATGAAAAACCATAGACTGTACAGTTTTTAACAATGGAATTTCCCACATTCTGGAGATTGGAGGTCTAAGGTCAATGTACCTGCATCATTGGGTAAAGGCCCTTTTCAGGTTGCAGACTTTTCACTGTATATTCACATAGAAAAAGGAGCAAGGGAGACTGTGCAGTTTTTTTTTATGAGAGCACTAATCCTATTCATAAGGACTCTACTCTCAAAACCTAATCACCTACCATCATCTTTGTCATTAGGATTTCAATATGAATTTTGGGGAGGACACAGACATTCAGACCATAGCGGATATATTTTTGAAAATGAACAACATTTAAAAAATTAGACTTAACAAAAATAAGTAAATAGTGATGTTAATTAGAAGAATTTATTAGATATCTATTAATACTGTATAAAATGTCTTTATATTTTTTTCAATCGAAAATACATCCAGAATCTTGACTAGTACTTTAGGTGATGTGTCAGAGAATGGAAGCATCATGAGGAGGTGATGAGAGTTTGCTATCACTGAGATAAGAAATGCAGAGTACTCAGTGCAGTGTCTGATACAGAGCAAGTTCTCAACAAATGTCAATTTTATGTCTTCTTTTAAGGCATCCACAGAGGTGATGATGGAGAGAGGTTTGGGGTAAGTTTTAGTCCTACTGTTTGCAATAAATATTAAAATAAAAAAAACAATAATCATGATAAATTGTGATTTCACTTAAAAATTATAACATTCTATGAAATTTACATGCTATAGTTTTTTGTTTCTTTGAAGGGAAGGGAATGATATGATAGAGAAACCAGTAATCTTTGTTATACCTGTTCTGGAAAAATCTATATGCCAGAATTATGTAATTACCTTTGCATACAACATACCTTTTAAGATTGATTATTATTTAAAAAGCATACCAACCCCTTTATCAAATATGTAAAGCCAAGGTTGAGTAGGGTTTATATGAAAAAGCTTATTTCTTTTATTATTAGACTCTACATTTCTTGGGAGGAATAAAAAAGAATGCAGATATGAATGGCAATATTACCTTTATCTTTTTTATTTTTATGTTTATTTTTTTAAGATTTCATTTATTTATTCATGAGAGACAGAGAGAGAGAGGCAGAGACACAGGCAGAAGAAGAAGCAGGCTCCATGCAGGGAGCCCGATGTGGGACTCCATCCCGGGTCTCCAGGATCACACCCTGGGTTGAAGGTGGTGCTAGACCACGGAGCCACCCGGGCTGCCCACCTTTATCTTTTTTTAATCATTTGCATTTCTAAGATGCCAAATGACTTCAAATTAGTGAAAAAAAAATCAAACCAGTTAGCAGTCTTGCTTCCATAAAACAAAAGGTTGAATAAACATAGTCTATACATTTCGTTACACTTAGGCTTAAGTAAATATAACATAATGCTAACTGACAAATATTTCACAAAGGCAAAAATCTAATTTTTCCACATCTTGAGGAATATGCATTATTGATATGAATTTTCTTCTAATGCCTGTGCAGATGGAATTACACATTTGTTCCTTGTCTAAATTTAGAACACAGTTTTGTGTTTCTGAAAAACTAAAAAGTAATTTTAGTCAATTACCATGTACTCTTTTTATAATTGTAATCATGCCAAATTATGTAATTACAAAATATTACAAGTATCAGCAATCATATACTGACAGCTTGTAATTATGTAATTACCATGTGGACTTATAGAATTATGACACCTAAAGATGTCAAAAGTATTTTTAAGATGATTATTAACTCTTTCTTGAGTTAGGTAACATACATACAAAAAAAAGAAACAGGGACTTATTATGGAATCTGCAATTATAAATATGAGAGAAAATAAAGAAAACTTTGGGGCAAGTAATTTATATTTTAAAATGATTTGAAATATCCATTTTATATACACACATACTTTATATCATTACAAAAACCTTAAAGTATATTTCTTGAACACGGTCATTTTTCGTATTATTAAAATCATTCTAAATGGTTCTATATGCAACTATCCATTAAATGCATTTCTGGATAACCATACCTGAAAAACAGTGTATATATAATGCATAAGCACTTTTTTGAACTAGATGAAATGTCATGTACATTCATCAAATATGGTAACTAATTTAGCATACTTTAAAAAAAAGTGTACTAGATTATAGGTATTTTGAGGACTTTTTAAGCAACAGGAAGCCCAAAAGGCATGAATCAAATAGCATATATATTTGACAACATAAAAGTTAATAATTGTGGTATGCTTCATTATGGTGAACTAAATTCACTACTGCCTATTTCTCCCATTGATTACACATAATCACAGAAAGCAACCATTTAACAACTTTGGGCAAATAAAAGGAAGTGCTTAAGAACTTTGAAAAATAAACAAATAGAATGGAAAAGGAGGTAAAAACTTAAGGACAATACCACAAAGGACTGAGTTTCATTATTTGTGTATGTGTTTTTCTATTTTGTCTATTGCTTTGCATGGGGAACAGTCCTTAGTCTAAGAGCTGAACAGCATAGCAGGGATGTAGACGACTAAGTCTCTAGAAAAGAATCTCATCTTTATGGTCAGCCAGAGTAACTTTAAAAACCAAACTCTCAACACAGAGACCATGCAAATTATGGTAGAGAAGAAAGGAAAGGAACTTAAGGAAAGGAAAGGAATTTTATACATGTGTCTGAATCCTTATATCAGGGCACACCCCTGAGCTGTGCATGTGGCAGGGAAGACACAGATCAGCATACCAAATATTTTGAGATAGAAGCTTAATTTAAGTCATAAACCACACCTCGGATAAAATCATGAAAGAACATGCACAGCAAACTAACAGTATCATAGTAAAGTCTTTGAAAATGAACTGAGATTCAAGCCAAAACACATAAAAGGTGATGCATATATTATGGTCTACTACTAACCATGTTGATCACTTGTAAAATACTACCAACATGACAACAACAACAAAAAAATGAGTTTTTCCAGAGATTTATAATAAAAATAAATATAATAAATTATATAAAAGCTATATATACTTTATAATAAAATAAAATAAAAAGTTGAGACTATGCACCGTGTTATTCAAAATTGTCATTCAAAATTATTCAACAAACAAAAAACATGGAAAATGTAAATAAACCACAGTGAAAATTACAATCAACAGATGCCAACATTTATATGAACCATTTATCATACAAAAATAACAAAGCAAATATTAGAACTAGGCTTCTTGTGGTCAAGGAAAATTCACTTAAAAAATAGATAAGTTCTCATCAGAAAACAAAATATAAAAAAAAAGAAAACAAAATATACTAAAAGTACAATATTTGAAAAAAGTTTAGTCTATTCCAATAGAAAAATAGAAGTCACAGAAAAAAGGGTCAGGTAACATGGA